>NC_051276.1:10629973-10817473 GCF_015220745.1 Sebastes umbrosus
AAGAAGAGTGATTTTAAGGGTGGGGGTTACAGTATGTTTAAAAGGGTGAACAACACACACAAAACAAAGACGTGAGATATGAGCCTGACAGCCATGCGTACCTTGTGCTTTAGCTGCCTCAATCGTTGCTATGTTAATAGGAGTTGAGGAAGGGAGGAAAAAAGGGAGTCATCAAAGACAGCCAGAGACAGCAAGTACAACAGTAATAATCAAACGGTAAACCGCGGTGTGATAAACAGGGGAATACAGGCCAACACATGTGGCACAGTCATTACGGATGCAAAAATCAGAGCAGCTGTAAAAATGAAAAAAAAAAAAAATGACATCAAAACATGTTAGTTAGTGGGCGGGACGGTTAGAGAGAAGAAGCCTGTTGGAGATTTAAGATGGTGTTGGTGTTAAAGGGTCACGAGGACTTAGGTGTGGAGAGCTGAGGGGGGATTTGGCTGAGCACTAAGAGTCTAAGGCCGGGGCCGGGGCCAGGGCGAGATGCGTAGCAATGACCACGCCTGGACGACACATTTGTACATTCATAATTGAGTAGAAATTCTCAGTGGTGAACTTTACATGAGGAATATTTCTCCTTTAAAATGGATGTTTGGCATTTTGGAATTCTTCATATTTGATTACACAAACAGCCATTTTCACGTCCTATTGGATGTGCAGGCGTATAGAATATCTGAATCATCTAATCAAATCTCTAAATGAAGAAAGTCATCTGAGTGCATGAAATCTCATTTCTCAGAGAAATAGCTATGCATTCAAGATGAATGAGAGCTGTACTAATGTAGAGGCCTGCAGATGCAGCAGTGCATTATGAGGTGCTTTGTTATTGGTGACACTTGTGGAAACACTTGTGTTTGTCAGCAAGCCTGCACTGAATCTTTAGTGTCCTTAATCAGGGGTTCAGGGCTTAATTCATGCACTGGCTGTTTCCTCTCATGGAACCAGCATTCAAAGATCAGTGAGCAGCGCTTCAAGTAGCTTCAAAAACTATGTGGGAAAAACTAAGTGAAGAAGGATGGACAAAAATACACAATCACGTCCTTTGTTCGAACCGGCCTAACTGATCTGAAAGCTGTGGCTGGGGGGAGTGGACATTGACAATGACATTCTCCAAAAGGTCACCGACATGTGGTTCTCCGCAACTTCTGTAAAGCCTCCAGTGAGACAAAGCGTGACTCCCAGCGTGTCCTCTCGGCGGGCGAGACCGGGCGCTGACCTTTAGATCAGAGGGTCAGTGGTCACTTCCAGGTGACAGGCTGACCTCCCCCGACCAGCCAGCCAACAGCTGAGCCCGAAAACTGTTGCTGCATAGATGGTGGGGGGCTGGAGTCAATGTCTAGCCAGTGCTTCCTGTGGCGGGCATGCTGTCATTGATCTAGAACCCTTCAAAGGGAGGAGCAGGACGGGGGAAGCTAGTCTACCTAAAGTGGATGTGAGGACAGACAGCAGTGTTTCCTCTGGTTTTGCTGTGATAACGGAATTATACAAACGTTATATAACGTGTTAACTAGTGAGCTTTAGAGGTGCTGGTAGGCCCATTGTGTTATCTTTGGACAGAGCCAGGCATCAATCCTCTCATCTAACTCTCAGCAAGAAAAGTGAATAAGCGTATTCCCAGCTTTATGCATCTTTACTTTTGGGTATGGCTAATGCAGGAAAAGGTGTTATAAATAGTGTTACTGTTTTACCTAGTATCCTGTGTATTTTTCTGTATGGAGGTGCTAGAGGAGCAGTAAATCATGCACAGTAACACCCCCTCTTGTCATGGAGAAAAGATCAAATGTTTGCTCACCGCAAATACTTAAAAAAAAAAAACACATGCTAAATAAGAGAGTTAGTGAGTATAAAATACACTTACCAGTCTGTAAGGTTTGCTTTCCCCCTGACAACACTCCCACAGGAAGAGTTCCAGTCGGGGTGAGGCCTTTGAGTGTTAACACATTCTCGCTTTCCTCCCTAGTCCACAAACAGAACACAGAGTAGACACATTACGCTTCAGCAAGCAGGGCAGCACGCACACCTGGTGGTTACGAAGGCCGTTCCGTAACCAAGAGGTCATAAGGTCAATCATCACTGGACATTTAACCGGTGCCCGCTCACTGTGTTGGCGGAGTGATAGACTGTCAGCTCTAAATGCCTCGAGCCAAACCGCTAACATGTGTCCTACTTCTGGAAGTGGGTCACTGACAACTTGTGTCAATTTTAGCAGCTGAAGCAATATTTTTAAAGATTGCTTACTAGTGTTGAGATGTTAACACGCTTGAATGTTCATATTATACATCTGTGTCTCCTTTACCGCGTCAAAAGAAACTGGGGTTAACAACTGAAATGTACATTATATTCATCTTGCAAAGGAATGGTGTCAAAGTCAAACCTGTTAAGAATTTATGAAAACAAATGTGACATCTGGATTTCTTTTTTCTTATTCATTTCACAGTTTATTTCACAGTTTTATGCCATTCACCCAGATGCACCTGTCTGACATGCTGCACTAGCAGCAGTGTGACAAGGTAGCAGCAAAAATAATGTCATTATACAGTCTAAGTTAGGGGTGTAACGATTCATCTACTACATCGATGTATTGATTTATATTCCTACGATTCAACTATACTACATGTATATCGATATAAAATCGATTTGCAAGGTAAATAATCGATTGTATAAATACTAAGAATTTGCAACTTGTATTTAACGTTATATGGATGTATTTTTTAGCACTTTTAATAGTAAAGAAATGTTAAATGTTACTCCGGTTCACGCTCCCTGTGTATGACGTCATCTCAGAAAGATGACAACAGAACGAAGCAGGCTGATGGCGAGGAAGAGATTTTCAAGCCGTGTTTGAGGTCCTGCATGTGGAAACATTTTGGCCTTTGCAAAATGTCCTTGATAAATCGCTCGCTGCTTGCAGAATATGCAACGGTCATATAAAATACAACGGCAACATGACCAGTCTTTCCACGCACCTACTGAGACGCCAATATTATTGCTCTGCCGTTTATACTGAAAATGAGAACAGAAGCAGCAGGTTAAACCACTGTTCATTTAACTTGAATAGAAGTTGGTTTATTTAATTTTTTTGTTAAATATTGCACTGCCTTGTATCTTGAGAACTAAAGCCCGTGCGTCCTGAAGTTGCACTTTTTATTATTTCAAATAAAAGCTGTATGTATTTGCCATTAATTGTTGTGTTCACTTGTTTATATCCAGAATTGATTTATCCCTTACAAGAGAAACTAAGAAATCCTGACCTGCACTGTCCAGTATCAGCTAATTATTTCACAGCCACACTGATTGAATTTTTGGCAAAAAAAAGTTACTGTATCGAATTATGTATCATTGAATTGTATTGTATCGCTCTAGATGAGCCGAATAGTGTCCTTGAATCTTATCGAATCGCTCTAGATGAGCCGAATATCGTCCTTGAATCGTATCGAATTGCTCTAGATGAGCCGAATAGCGTCCTTGAATCGTATCGTATCGCTCTAGATGAGCCGAATATCGTCCTTGAATCATATCGTATCGCTCTAGATGAGCCGAATAGCGTCCTTGAATCTTATCGTATCGCTCTAGATGAGTCGAATATCATCCTTGAATCGTATCGTATTGCTCTAGATGAGCCGAATATCGTCCTTGAATCGTATCGAATCGCTCTAGATGAGCTGAATAGCGTCCTTGAATCGTATCGTATCGCTCTAGATGAGCCGAATATCGTCCTTGAATCTTATCGTATCGCTCTAGATGAGCCGAATATCGTCCTTGAATCTTATTGTATCGCTCTAGATGAGGCAAATATCGTCCCTGAATCATATCGTATCGCTCTAGATGAGCTGAATAGCGTCCTTGAATCGTATCGTATCGCTCTAGATGAGCCGAATATCGTCCTTGAATCTTATCGTATCGCTCTAGATGAGCCGAATATCGTCCTTGAATCTTATTGTATTGCTCTAGATGAGGCAAATATCGTCCCTGAATCATATCGTATCGCTCTAGATGAGCCAAATATCATTGAATCGTATCGTACCGCTCTAGATGAGCTGAATATCATCCTTGAATCGTATCGTATCATTCTAGATGAGCCAGATATCGTCCTTGAATCGTATCGTTGTAAAAACGTAGCATTACACGTCTAGGTTAGTCTAGGTGTATCGTGACTCATCTCGTGCCCGCTCATTTATCCTTGCGGGCAACACTGTGTTTTCAAATACAACTTCATAGTGCACTCATCTGACTCCATTCATTCGTCTCCTGCATCTTCCCTGCCCTGTGGTGGCCTGCAGTTCAGTTTGGTAATGTTGACCCCCTCCACCCCACTGAGCTCATTGTGACCCATATACAGTATACATGTACAGAAGCCTTTTCCCGTTTGAGTGTTATCATGAGAGAGGAGGAGGTAGATCAGAGGGTTAATGACGGGGTCAGACCTGAGGACGGAGAAGACTCGGGCCATTTTCCCCACAGCGCGAATCTTGTTTCGGATCACCTCCTTACGCATCGCTGAGGATCCACCTGGAACAAGTTAAGACAGTTTACCATCTTGACTATTCAATACTGCTGATTACAGCCTTTACTTCAAATGAACAATACGTTGCATAAAAGCCTCGTGGAAGAGAACAAAGGATGAACGGATGATGAACTGAGGGTTTAATGGTGTGTTTCAAAGCATAGCGGCTGTACTCCAGGGAGCACAACTCCCTCATCAACATCACACATGTGGGACATAGACTGTGGCGTATAAATCGCCTCTCATGAAAAGTACAGCTCCCAGCATGCTTTGTCAATTAAGTGTGTGCTCGTTTTCAATCCATCCAAATTAAAAAAACTGAAAATACAATTTACAGAATAAGAGAACAGAACCAGAGAAAATTCTGGAGAAAATCTACAACCCTAGCAGATGAACAGACTACAGACTACTTACTATATATATTTATTTATGTATTTTCAGACTGAAGCAAGCAGTAACCGCCATTCAGTGCTGACACACATCTTTAAAATTCTAAATTATCACACAAATTGTGAAATATTCCCATTTTTCCAATTTTTTTTGCCAGAATGGTAACGTCTAAAAAAACATCACGGTACACCGAGAATATAGACTAAAACCTGGGCATTAATAATAATAATTATTATTATAAATGATAACTTATAACGAGTATCAGGCCGTCTGCATCGAGTTTTTGCTCTCTCAATTTTACCTTCATACTGGTCGTCTCCCTCCGACATGAGCTCATCATCAGAGCAGATGTTCAGTACATTCACCAGCATCTCCGTCACTGTGGGGACAGAAGACACATTAAACTGGAGACTGGAACAAAAGAGGCAGGTTTCTGTGACGCTGACTGACTTCATGTTGCTTCCACTTTTTGTCTGGAAAAGAACACTTTCATGAAGTGATACATTCAAATGGTTGTGATGAGGTGGAAACTGACTCAGAATTGTCTAAAGGGATATATATTTATGTAATTTAACAGCATGTCTGAATGTCATCCTCAAATATAACCTTTTTTATTTCCTGAATTTCAACAGGCAGCTATGGAACCATAAATACATACATACAATAAAGAGCCTTTAACTGGAAAGTCCCCAAAATACCACAGGGGGAAAATCATGCAGTAACAAATAAATAGTTGGGTTAATGTAAATTTTTAGCTTTTTGGTTTACAAAGGTTCCCTTTTGGCGGACACATGTTCCGTTTCACAGTGGCACACTTTTCATATTTAGTAAATGGACTAACACATGGAAAAACATTAACTTCATAGATAAAACTAGAATTACCGCCTCGCGGTTGTATGCCTATCCATGTCTGCCCAATGTGTCATCACTTCATCATTTTATCCTGTTAAACATTTGTGTGAAATTGTCATAATTAGCATTTGAATTCTTCAGTTATAGCAAACTGTGAGCTCAGAGTGACCTTTTGACCACCACCAATTCTAACCACTTCATCCTTGAGTCCAAGTGGACGTTTGTGCCAAATTTGAAGAGATTCCCTCCAGGTGTTCCTGAGATATCGCATTCTCAAGAATGTATACACACAAAAACAGAAGACATAATGCCTCGGGCCACGGCTCTCGCCGGCGTGGAGACATACAAATCTGTTTGTGGGTGAGTCTGATTCCAAAAAATCAATGAACTAACAGGCAACTCAACACAGACTTTATTTTTGGCTTTCCATTCCGCATTTGTTTCAATGAAACAAGAAATGTACCTTTCTCTCCAACAAAAGGCAAAGACCATGTGAAGACATCCATGAAGTTGGGCAACCAGTAAGGGTGGGGGGAGCAGTTGAACTGTCGGATGTTCATCACGTTGTTCTCATATTTTAATACAGCAGCTAGGATTGACAGAGGGAAAGAGATGGGAGGAGAGATTCAAGGACTGAAGCCTGGTAAACACAAGAACACAACACAACGAGAGAGAAGAAAAGACAAAGAAACCTTTGTTGTTGTAGACGTCTAGGTAATTTGGAGCTGAAAAGATTGTGATTAATGAAGGGAAGCCTGTCGTCTGGCTTTTTCTGTACATCCGATACCTGTTAGGCCAAACACACAAAAACACTCATCAACATATTCTACATTATAATATGATGGAAATGAATCAAAAAGTTGTAACCCTACTCACCCTGCATCCTGTGCTTCATGGGCTCTTATTACTGACAGCAAGTTATTATTTACCAAAAAGTCACAGACTGCTGAGTAACTGAAAAAAAAACAGAGAGAGAGACAGGCCTGTTTAAACACTGAGCGGAGGTCAGAATGGAAGTGAACTGGAATATTAATTGGAGGGGTATGACACACAACAAAGGTCCCAAGGCCAGAATCGAACCTGGGATGTAATGGTAACGGTTATATGCCGTGCGATGTACCCACTCGGCTACCACCGCTTTGTTTATTACAAACTTAAACCAATAAAAGGAACAGCACGAGGCCACCTCTGACTTCACTGACTGTTGTTTGCCTATGGATGCGTTCATATCTATTGTTAGCATGCCGTGCGCTCTGGCCTGTTGAGCGAGGGGTTTAAAGATCCTGCTGGCCTCTCCAGAAGCTTGAGACTACAACCAGAGAGCAGACGAGCTCAGCTGGATGAGGCTACGTGAGGGTTTTTACTGCGTTCCCTTCTTTCACCGCCATACTAGTCCATATTTAGAATGAGCAAGAGGAACGAGTAGACAATCAACATTTCATCGGTCGACATCAGGCTAAAATAAATGGCTTCTTTCTGACATTTAGTACTTTTCATATTGGATTTCAGACCAGGACAGGATTTGATTGAACCAGCTATTTGTACATTTATTATCAAGTTTGTGTGTAAAGTCCTTTGTAGTACTACTAGCTAGTTTACTAGCAGTGATTTACCAAATCGGTTGCATCATTAAATCGTCACTGTCTTCGAATGATATGAGCCGATTGAATGCCCATTATCAGCAGTCATCAGCCAGTTACGAGGGGCCTGCTAAAAAAAAAAATGCCTCCTGACATAAACATATTGACATGCTTACCTGAGCAGGTGCTCACACGGTTTGCATCTGTTAACCTATTTTGTAAAAGTCATATTTAATGTGTGCACCTATTTTTATGCTCTGAGAGGGCCAAAGTGCCTCAATAAGCTGGTTGACCTACAAAAAAGTGAAGCCACATCCTCTGACCCGTGTGATGCACGTCACAGGTTTTCTACTTTATTAATATTTGTAATTTTTTTCGTAGTTGTTTGAGACACAAACATATACATTTTGCTAAAAAATAAATTGTCTCTATTATAATGAAGTGCTGTATGTGTTTGTGTTCTGAGAGTTTGGTATTAGAGCACCCGTAGAGTGAAGAAGTGAAGCTGCAGCATGTTGTCTAATACCTGAAAAAGTAAGAGCAGCCTCTGACGGAGTTATGGTTGAAGTGTTCAGTTGTCTTTTCGCTGCCATAGTCCTCACCAGGGTCAGCCCAAATCAGGTCACACATTGGCCCGAATGCTGGAGGCTCTTTAAACCTGTCTAACTGTTGAAAACACACAGACAAACTTAGTACAGATACTGTATGGTTTAGATGGAAGTCTTACATGCCTGTGATAAAGGTGAATGACTTGCAACAGCCAATCCAAACTAATAGTACTTAAAGGTCGTTTGATTTCAGTCCCAAAAAACAAACATTGGAAATAAAAATAATTTACAGATCTTCAGCTTCAAGATTTCTGATGTGCTTTTTCAGTGATTAGACTGATCACTTACTTTCCGTATGTCGTCTAGGCAGTTGATTTCTGGTGAGAGTCCGCCGTGTACACACAGGAACTGTTGGTTGAGCAAAGCAGCGAGGGGCAGGCAGTCAAAGGCCTCCATACAGGAGTCATACACCCGTTCAGAGTATTTTATTTTACCTGCAGCAAACACAAAATAGAACTCGTTTTTGTAGCTCATCCCACATAAGAATAATCTGTAATTCTAATTCAAAATACAGCCTTAAATGGCAAAACATGCTTTGTATCTGCTTATTCAGACGATATCAAGGTTAGTCAGATGTGTTGTGAAGCAGTAACAGAGCGAGAAGGACAGCAGAGGAGTAGTAGGACAGATGATTGTTTCCAGGCAGCGTCACTTGCACAACGACTGCAGGTCAGATTAGGGCAGGAGGAAGTCCACTCCTTATAGGGCGAGAGCAGCCAGGACACAGCCAGGACGGTGTGATGTGGGTGGTAAAGACTGTTACTAAAGACAACACTCCAGTACCAAGTGAGTGCTGCATTCAAGTCATGGAGAACAGTCTGGAGGTTACAGCTTTGTACTTGAAATGAGCTCTCTTTTATCATTTTATTTAGTGACTGGATGCTTTTTACTGTAATGTCTGTCTTACATGTGTGTATACACAATGATGTAGACATTTTTTAAAGAATAAATGATAATAAATGTTTAAATAAAACAAAATCTTCATACATCAAACAATTTATCTTCATATTGAATTCTGCCTAATCCTTCTAAGGAGGGAAGACAAAATGCCACCCACCTATCTATACTCACTGGATTAAGAGATCGAATGTAGTTTTTGCAGTCAGAGAAAGTGCGATTCCCTCTCAGGGAATCTACTCATCTAACGTTTTATAACGGCTGGAGGCCATTCATCACACACGCTGAGAACAGCAAGTTGACACACGGTGTGATGGATGTGAATGCTGCTGAAATGTGCAGCCAAACTGACTACAATATGTCGGCTGGAAGCAGTCATTCATGGTTGACGTATGATGACATCAATTTCATTTTCTGTTACCATTAGAAATTGCTATTTTCAATCTTATTTATTCTTATTCTATTCTTATTCTTGTTGTGTGCTTGATCTATCATTGCTGCAGTAACTCAGAAATTTCCCCTCGGGGGATTAATAAAGTACCTACCTACCTAATATGATAACGTTTCCTGACTGAGTTAGCATGCAGCTTTAGCCGTGATGTCTAGCTCTGCTTTTCCTGTCAATGTGTGAAACCCAAAGTGTTTCCATACTTTACTGGATGTGTAGCGTTTACCACTTTGGATTTAAAACGGGAGGGTGCAGGTCGTATCCACGCAGACCCTCCGCCGTTTTCTACTTTCTCCTTTCTCCTTTCGGCTCGCTGTGGTTTGTTTTGGTTGACGGATACGTCACATTACTCAGACTCATTAAGCAGTAACTTCCTTCTACCTCCACATAGACTCAAATAAATCGATTCCAGCATTAAAAAAATCTATTTAGAAATCTTAAAAAAAACAAAAAACGCAATACATAGGTGAATCGATTTTTTTCCCCACCCCTAGTAATCATGTTCAACTACTATACCTAATCTCCTGGACGAGTCTATAATACGATCCAATGTGATACCACACTGCTGAAATGATTAGTCAGTTTAGTTTTGTGTATCCATGCTGAATCTCCACGAGAAAATCACCATGCATCTAAGAATCTATTCTTTTTCTTATCCCGAATGCTTTCTCTTTTAGTTCACACACTCTATGAAAAAATAGATTTAATTCTGTAAGTATTACACCCTGCCCCAAACGACCACCACCTAGACCACTGAACGGTGGTACAGTGTGTAATGATGAGGTGGTATGTGGGGGATGTAATGAGTGAAATCTATTTGCAGCTGGCAAGGTTGTCTCTGCTGTCTGCCAAAGTGTCTTTGTTTCTGAGTTTGCATACTAATGCCTCCACACCTGCTACACACACACACACACACACACATCAGCATGGCTGGCTGCTCTCCATGCTCCAGCAGTTTATCGTCTGCAACATGAAAAGGCTTCATCTCCTCTGCAGAGTCTGTAACACTGATGAAGAGCCACATCGTGTGACGGGATTTCCTGATCGTGACTAACACGTCCTCTTTCTGGGAAGCTGGTTAATTTTATTAAGAGGAGTCAGTCACCTCACAGTTACACTGTTTTAATTCCTCATTTGTGTCTGTTGTGTGTGGAAAGGATGATCAATTGATCTGCAAGAGCGGTCCTGCACTTCCACTGTGAGTACCATGCCATGCCCTTATACCCAAGCTGTGTCTGAGACCTGAAAACCTGATTGATACTCACAGAGAGCACATCAGACTGGCCTTCACAAGGCTGAGAGAAGCACTGCACTTACATTCCTGTTTGAAGGTGAAGTACTCGGTGAGGTGTCGGCACTCGTGGTTCCCACGCAGGAGGAAGAGTGTGGAGGGGTGGTTGATCTTGAGCGACCAGAGGTAGAGAACACACTGGGAGGACAGACAGTGGGAAGAGGGGAGACGGAAAAGTCAAAGATGTGTACGGATGATTATGCACAGACCTTGAAAGTCAAAGCCGTGAACATGCTTGCATAATTCGCTTTTTAATAAACACTAAAGAAGAAGAAGAAGAAGAAGTAGCAGAGAGTGAAGCTGCACCAGAATGTCACACGTTGCCTGCCTCGTCAATGTTTTTCAGATCACCTCTTTTGTTGCCAAAATGTTGCCATATTGGCGCAGTTTTAGTTTTCTTTAACACAAATACCCCTTTCACACCGAGGACTCAACCGGGGTTGATTGTGTGTCTGAAAGGGTTAACCCACGTTGACTGACTTGGCTTCTTGACCCAGGTCGAGGGGTGGGTAAGACCAGGGTCGGACCAGGGTCGATTTTGATGTGAATGGCATGGACCAGGGTTGCTAACAAACGGGTTGGGACAAATCTCTTTGGTTGCAAATGAGGGCGCACAGTCCGTGACGTAACTGTCACAGGTCGCCGTAGCTCATACACAAACGGTGGGACGGCAGCAGGAATGTTTTCAGACACACCGGAGGTGAACGACGGAAGAGAAAAACATGGATATGCGGCGAGACATCGAGGTGAGGGAGCTGCTGGCCGTACCACAGTGAGGAAGAAAAAAGCGGTAGATGACGGGACGGTGAGAGACAACGTAGTGTAACGTTATATGAACATAACAAGGCTGCTGGATGAGAGAGGCATCTGTCGTATCGTTACACAGAAAACCACACTGTGCAAGCCGACCACCTCACGGTACCTGCCAGCTGTGAGCACATCTGTTTTTAAAGCGTGTTTGCACATTTTCAATTTATAAACCTGCAAAAAGATCCATCTGTCACCTGTCTCATCTGTTATAAAATAACAAACCCAGTCCCAGTTCATTACATTATCGAACAGTACAAATACAATAAATGGGTGCTGTAGATAGACAGGAGGAAAATAAGGTTCATGAGTGTTGATGGATAGATACTGTTGTCTGTATGTTTTTGCATACATTACAGCTCCATACATACAACATAGTTAAACATTTTATAAAGCTAAAAATGCTGTGTGTACTATATTTACACTGTATTCCCAAAACCTACATCATTCTGTGACATTTTACGTTTTTGTCATATTATTATTATTATACAGTATGGTTGCTGATGTCGGCTACTTTTTAATTTGCCAGATCGTGTCGTGATGACAAATGCCAGACCGGACCAGCAAAACCAGAAATCCAGCCAACTCTACCATCCAAATGAAACCTGCTCTCTCCTCAGTGCTCAGATAAGGCACTGCTCACTATTTTAACATGCACCAGCCAACCACGGCCTGCTATTATTAAGGTAACCAGAGTCAGCAGGTGTGTATCCACACAACTGATAATGCAGAAATAAAAGGAATGGAGGAGCCTGGACTAACAGTGAAGTGTGAAGTGGAGGTAAATCTGTGTGACTTGATCTCTCATGTGCGGAGGCAGAGAAAAGGACATGGCTCTGAGAGGCTGCAGGCTGACATGGTTTTAATGAGAGCCCAGCCACTGTGTGTGTTGGAGTGGGGGAGGCAGATAAAGCACTTGGCAACAAAGCTTTGTGTGACAGACATGAACACCTCAAACCCAGACACATGCATGCACACACTCTCCAGGTTGTGCCTGGTGTGTACAGGGACCTAGACCAGGTTCTGGCAGAGATCCCAGAGAGAGGGTCCACGGATGGACTCGAGAGATAAAGATGGGCAGCTTAGAGAATGAAATGGATTGCTGCTCACATGCACTGAATTTAGACTTTGGCAAATTGCTGGCCTGCAAAGGTAACACGCTACTTCAAGAGGCTACAGTGACTCTTTATGTTACCAAGGTAACCACATCCTGATATCCATTTTGCTCTATCTGTCTTCTGTGTAGCTGAAGTGAGCTCAGTGGCCTTCCTCTGAAGAGTGTTCAGCTCTGCTAGTGAGAGAAAATGGAAAGAAGCTTCTGGCTCTTTTGTTTTGTTTGCTGCTGCAAAGCTGCTTCTTCTGATATGTAGACAGAGTTACTCCATACAGACTATTCCATATTGTAGTTATCTGACTATAATCATTACTTATGCCTGAGCTCGAGACCTGATTTTACCAATATAGGGGCTGCAACTAATGATTATTTTAATTATTGATTAATCAGCAGATAGTTCTCTTCATTAATCAACTGATCATTTAGTCCGGGCATCATCAAATGGCGGACTGCTATAGACCGCGGGCGCAGCTAATCCTGTTAATACAGCAATGGCTTCAACCATTTGAGCCAATCAAATTGACTGTTTACCGTGTGTAGACAGTTAGCTAGAGAGAACAACAGCATACTGTAAAGCTGGGCATACACTGTACGATTTTAAAAATGCTGTTGTGTAACTCCTACTCCTACTGTACAAGTAGATGGTTTGCGATGTGAAGCCAGAGCTCACGATTTATGTGATCACATTGTACGGTCTGATCATCAGCCACGACCTGAGTGATCACACTGCACGGTCCGATCATCAGCCACGACCTGAGCGATCACACTGCACGGTCCAATCATCAGCCACGACCTGAGTGATCACACTGTACGGTCTGATCATCAGCCACGACCTGAGTGATCACACTGCACGGTCCGATCATCAGCCACGACCTGAGCGATCACACTGCACGGTCCAATCATCAGCCACGACCTGAGTGATCACACTGTACGGTCTGATCATCAGCCACGACCTGAGTGATCACACTGCACGGTCCGATCATCAGCCACGACCTGAGTGATCACACTGTACGGTCTGATCATCAGCCAAGACCTGAGTGATCACACTGCACGGTCCGATCATCAGCCACGACCTGAGTGATCACACTGCATGGTCCGATCATCAGCCAAAGCCTGAGTGATCACACTGCACGATCCGATCATCAGCCACAACCTGAGTGATCACACTGTACGGTCCCTTCGTCCCCAGCCGACCGTTCTGGCTGTGGACCGTCAATAAAGATTAGTTTGAAAGCTCCGAGGCAGGTAAAGTGTGTTTGCTAGCAGAGGTCTGTACGGGTCACAATGCTAACAAGGCAGAAACGTGCTGCCTTGATCATCTGCCATCCTGTTTTGCTGAAACGTCTAAAAAAAAAGAGGCAGCGGAGTAATGTTATATGGACTCACAGGTGGCGAGGAAGACGTGGACAGTATGGCTTGTCCATTTTTCAGATAGAATTGGAAGTAAGCTTGCTACGTTTTACTAGCTATATCTATTGTACATTGTTATCTTGATAGCTGCGCTCTGATTACTGTAAAAATAGGAGAAAAAAGGCGCTGACGTTGGGGAATCGGCTCGTGGCTCTGCTTAAACTGTGTGACAGTCTGTGGACGGCCGGAAAAAAATTCTGACATGTCAGAAATTCATCTGTCCAACGGCCGGTTGGGAGGAGTTAATCGGTCCTCGGTCCCCCTGTACACTACATGGCAAACGACATCTGACAAAGCTGACATGCGGTCCGACTCTAAAATGAGTCGTGCAGCTCAAAATACGGGCCAGAAACGGGCTAAAATCGTACAGTGTATGCCCAGCTTTAGAGAGATTTGAGAGAGATGACAGCATGGAGCAACGGACCTGCTACTTTCTGGTTTACAGACGGTTCTCCTTGGTCGAACCAAAGTAGCACTACACACCTCCACCATGTTGGGATCGACTTACATCTGTGAGTCAGCTTTCTCACCTGTGAACATTTTTAAAACCTGGTACCGTTCCAGGCTCACCGATGAGCACCTACACATGAGCACGAGAATGGAAAGCTCTGCTGAGGCACTTTTTATTCATTTCATTGAGAAGATTCTGTCTTGTTTTCTTTCATTTGAAATGTAGGCATTAATTTCATTGTGCTAGGACAATTTCTTAGTTCAATGTGTCTGTAAGTGAAAAGCATCCCACTTTGAATGATATGGTATGATATGGAAATGCACGTTGTTGATTTTATTTGACAAATGTAGGATGCAATTTAGATATTATGAGGTTTGGACCTTTGCTGGGAGGAAATTTTAGTAACTGGACCTCTTTGAATTTTAATTTAACAGGTTTGGACCAACCAATGTGTTAAGTTGTAAACTACAGTACAGTAGGTAAGTGACAAAAGCTCATTCAGTGCCAGGTATAGTCTCTACACAGGATAAATGACACATCCCTCCAGGCTGACCGTTTTTTACTTCTATTATAATAATTGCTTGACTGTATATCATGTCAGCATACTAGGGGTGTAACGATTCATCAACTACATCGATTTATATCCCTTACGATCCAACTACATCGATAGGTACTCGGCAAGTTGTCCTTCACGGGGGACGTATATCGATCTAAAATTGATTTGCAAGGTAAATAATCTGTTGTATCGATACTAAGAATTTGCACATTGTATTTATAACGTTATATGGATGTATTTTTTAGCACTTTTATTAGTAAAGAAATGTTACTCCGGTTCACGCTCCCCCGTGTTTAGCGTCATCAACATGCACCAGCAGCGCATCTCAGAAAGACGACAACAAAACGAAGCAGGCTGATGGCGAGGAAGAGTCAGACGAGCGACAGATTTTCAAGCCGTGTTTGAGGTCCAGTGTGTGGAAATATTTTGGCTTTTGCAAAAAAAAGGGAGATGTGCTTGATAAATCACTCGCTGCAGAATATGTAGAGTATGTAAAAGCCAGATAAAATAGAACGGCAACACGACCAATCTTTCCAAGCTCCTACTGAGACGCCAATATTATTGCTCTACCATTTATATTGAAAATGAGAATAGAAGCAGCAGGTTAAACCACTGTTCAATTAACTTGAATAGAAGTTTGTTTATTTTATTATTATTATTATTTTTTAAATATTGCATTGCCTTGTATCTTCAGAACTGAAGCAGCAGGTCCTGAAGTTGCACTGAATCGTATCGTATCGCTCTAGATGAGCCAAATATCATCCTTGAATCGTGTCGTATGGAAAGTGATACGTATCGTATCGTTGTAAAAACGTATCGTTACACCCCTTCAACATACAGTATGTGTTGTTCCGTTACTTTAATTAGTTGCTCCATGTTAGTTGTGACACAGTGTTGACAGCAGGATGTACAGTACACTCTGATCCCACCCACGCTTCAACCGCAGTGGGGGTGAGGACACTGGTAAGCAAGCATTGTGGCCCAGAAGACCACCTCTTCTGTCACTTCTCTATACAAATGCATGAGAAAAATGATCCCAGTGCCAATAGTTGAGGTCCTCGGTGGAGACAAACCCCAAATGGGCACCATCCTATCATACCCTATGCTCTTCTGTAAAGTCCGGTATGTGACTGAATCGTATCGTATCGCTCTAGATGAGCCAAATATCGTCCTTGAATCGTATCGGAACCATGGAAAGTGATACGTATCGTATCGTTGTAAAAACGTATCGTTACACCCCTTCAGCATACAGTATGTGTTGTTCCGTTACTTTAATTGGTTGCTCCATGTTAGTTGTGACACAGTGTTGACAGCAGGATGTACAGTACACTCTGATCCCACCCACGCTTCAACCGCAGTGGGGGTGAGGACACTGGTAAGCAAGCATTTTGGCCCAGAAGACCACCTCTTTTGTCACTTCTCTATACAAATGCATGAGAAAAATAATCCCTGTGCCAATAGTTGAGGTCCTCGGTGGAGACAAACCCCAAATGAGCACCATCCTATCATCCCCTATGCTCTTTCAGTCCGCTCCTTTCATCTGTGACATTTCACCCACCTCTGTACTACCCAGTGCCCATCAAAAGGCCCCACACAGTGGTCAAAATGTTAGCATACTGCCTTATTGACTCCGACACAGCCCACTCCACCATCAACGCTTTCCTGTACAAATATACCTGAAGGCACTGCAAACACATTTCCCTTTCTCAGATCACTTCAGACAATACTCCACTGATTCAGCATTGCAGTCTTATAACACTGGCAGTCGCTGACTCAAGTGACATCACTTGAGGCAATTGATCAGACTTGATCAGACTTGTAAACAGACTGTGTTGTGTAAAATCGGTGGAGTACCACAAGGCCTCATGCTCCACAAAGAGAGCTAAAATCACATCAAGTCCTTTCAAGTATTCACAGGAACTTTTCGAGTTTATGTGTTGTTGAAGAATACTGATATTGAGTCAGCACCGACGCTGACATAGTTATCTCAATTCAACAACTTACAGAACATTTTGTTTTACTATATTTTTCATTTTGACTAGCTGATATCAATGATCTGTTTCTTGTTATAGCTAATTACAGCTAACATTTGATGCTTAAAGCGCTATTCTCTGGCAGCAATGTTTTAACGTACACAACCCATTGTGGAAGTATGACTGTTATGAATAAATGCATCCAGGTGGACGCCAGAGGAGAGGGTTACACAGCAGTAGTGTTTCTATGAATCTGGGTCACCGTTGTAACTGCCATGAAGCCAAGGTTACTACAGCCGCCACCCTACGGCCATCAGTCTCAATAAGAGTACTACAGTTTCACTTTGTAGAGCCAGCCAGCTCTCTGCTCCAATCCTCCGTCTTATTTTTAAACATCTAACAAACATGTATGACCTGTGCCCTTTGAAGTTCAGTAATCGAAATAGAATTTCAGACAGCAAAACCCGATTGGTCATTTGGCACTAAAGTGAGATCCTCTAAGCAGCACTGCAGTAAGCCTTAAATGTTAGTAGCTATAGCTGGAGGTTGTAAACAAACACGCGCATAGCATGGAGGGCAAAAGCATCATTATCGTCACACAAAATATAGCACTAGCAAAGCAGCGGGTGGGCATGGCGAGCTCACGTTCCACAGATCGATAAAAATGAACAGATCAACCAAAGGGTGATCGAGCCACACTCCGAGGAAGTAGATTAAAGTGATGCAATGCGTCGTTATGGCTCTAAATTGTTTACACGCGACTATGGCGTGGGGGAAAGCTCACTCCGGTATGCCGGACAAGAAGTTAACTTGAACTTGTAAAGGAAAGATCACATTTTAACAGTGTAACACGTGCAGCATTAACTAATGGATGAGTGGTCAACCAAACATATTTCACATAATTTGTGAACCAAACCTAATGAAATGTATTCCAAGGGTCTTCACTGACAACAGAATGCAAAATGTTAACTGCATTCTTCACAATACAACCCAAATGTTTTTTAGTTTTTTTTATTTAACTGTAAAATAAATCATTACAAATGAATAAGCTGGAAGATACAATAACTTACCTCAATACTGAAGTATCCTCGGTCTACGTAGTCGCCGAGGAAGAGATACCGCGTGTTACTGGGTGATCCCCCCACTTCAAACAACTTCATAAGGTCAAAGAATTGTCCATGGACATCACCGCATACTGTAAAAAGACAAACAAGTAGGCATGCTGATATTTTAAAAAGGTCCGCTGGTATATGTTGATCTTTCTTTATTTTAAAACCAGCCAGACTTGCAAAGAAACAAAAACAAGCGTTTGTATTTATTAAACGTGCAGATGCAAAGTGCTCTGTACATTAACAGGTTTTCCATTCCCTTTATAGGTCAAATATTCATTTGTTCTCGGTTTTTAAAATGTGTTTACTGATGTTGATGCATTAGCAACATTATCAATAATAGCAATGATATTAAACATACTGAAGTAATAGTGACAGGACCAGTTTTTAGCTCATTTAATCATGGCAGACGATTCAATTCAACTGGTGCGACTCAAGTGTTTCATATTGATTATTGCTCAAATTGATTCAACCATGCACATGTGAATCATTACAGTCAAGTGTACACTGAGAAAATGATGATGTGTTGAGGGAAACTGAATAGTAACAGAACTGGGGAGATTCTATGTGAGAAAAAACAAGAAATGAAAGATGATATTTTTCTCAAGAGCTGGTTGGATCTGAGGGTGCTGACCTTAGGACTGAGGTCATGTAAAGGTCAGCTCAGAGGGAGCACATACTGGATGTTTTGAGAATTGACTGATGACTGAGTTGACTCCGACAGCCTGCAAGGCTGGTCGACACCAGCTGCCGGCAGAGACAAACAGTGGAATACTGCCTCGGCTGCTGCTATCTACGCTGTCTGAATATATATAACTAAAATGGAAGAAGTCTCCATCCGTCCGTCTTTCGATTTTCTCGACAACATTCATCCGATCGACTGTCACACTTGGCGGGTGTATTGAGGACCAAAGG
Organism: Sebastes umbrosus; assembly: GCF_015220745.1. Classification (NCBI taxonomy): domain Eukaryota; kingdom Metazoa; phylum Chordata; class Actinopteri; order Perciformes; family Sebastidae; genus Sebastes; species Sebastes umbrosus. Next base: position 10,648,885 of record NC_051276.1, read on the forward strand.
AAGTGCAGTGTTGAGTGTGAGCTCTTGAGCTCTACGGGTGATATTTATTAGTAGTGCGTTATGTACACACTGTGTATTGAGAGGGGACCCCCTATTAAGTGTTACACCGCCAAACGGCATGCTGGGTACAGCTCTCTTCTCTTTTGCACCAAATGATGCGTATAATCTAGTATTGGTTAGAAATTCAACCATGTCATGGCGGGTGTATTGCTCAGGACCAATGGAAGCTCAGAGTTGAGTGGGAAGTTGTTTGCATGAGTGGAGAACCAGCAATCGGCCCGTTAAGATCTTGCACGTTTTGAACGGGTCCTGCACTAGTTATTAAAGTATCCTGCACACAGTAGTAACTCTTTCAAAGTACTGAACAGGGCGCCAGTGGAAGAATCTGTACTGAACCATCCTGCACGGGGGATCTCATGCAGTACGTGTCGCGTATATACTTTTTATCTTTCCAACGAGGTCAGAGGTCGGCGCTGCCAACACAAATGTCCCCTCTGGGCTCGTACTGAGTGTCGGCCAGCCTACCTGTTATAGGCGCATCCACTTCCAGCATGCACTTCTCTTGGCGGAGGATGTTGGCCCCATCATTGATGATCTTTAGAGCCACGTCCTCTTCCACCCTGCCCTCTTTGACGAGGTGGTTGCGGAGCAGCTCGGCGTTGGGCTTGCCATCTTCGAACAGCTCTTTCACAGTCAGCTTATGTTGTGGAGGGTATGGCACAGCTGCAGAAGGGAAAAAACGTAACGTCATCTATCAGGATAAAGAGGTGAGAGTTCATTACAATTAGATGTTTCTTTTGTTAGCATTTAGAGAGACTGAACATGTATTCAAGAGACAATTAGAAGAAGTGCATCTATGCAAGAAAAGATGGCAATAATGCAGTAATACATAAAAAAGATATGACCCCTGAAAGAAGCGTGGAGCAGAAGAAACGTTCAGCATCTCAGACTGCATTATGCTTCAGTTGTATTCAAGAGAGACGGACAATTTACATTGACTGAGCCAAGGTGCCATAAGAGGAGGGATGCATACACCTACATGAAAATGTCATGCAAGAGATGCACAGGACAGACAGTAAGAAGAAGCCCCACACCTCACCTTACCCACCCTCCATCTCTCAGTAATCTGCTCCATACCACCCACACAGTCCTTTTACCATCATCACTAAAAGTCAATGCTTTCGAGGCTGACACCTGAGAGCTTCAGGATCAAGACGCAGTCAACATGTGAACCTGCTACATGTGTTACTGTCCAACAGGGGATCCAGCAGTAGCATAGTAGTGGAGTTAACACATTACACACAGACAGCTATTCTCTAAAAAGGAACTTTTAATACAAACTCACCGATATGTTATATAATGTAACAGGGCTGGGACGATTCGCCTATCTCCCGATTCGATACTATCACGATACTTGGGTGCCGATTCGATGTGTATTGTGATTTTTAAGTGTTGCGATTCGATATTATGATTTAGTGTGATTTTTGTTAACTTTTTTCACACTAAACCATGGGAAAAAAGTTTAATTATACACTTCTAGGGACTTTTACTTTGGAAAATATCTAATTTAATCCAGTAAAAATGTTTGATTTTCAGCATGTATGTAGTCAGAGATGTCCTGAAGTCAAATATATCAGTCATTGTCAGGAATTATTTATTACATTTTTTCCAGCAACTCAAAAATCAAAGAATAAAGACATTTCCCTCACAAATTAGTGGTATTTTCTTTTTAATTTATAAGGAACATGTAATGTTTTATACTTATAATGAATATAATCCAATCAATCTTATTTCTATATATGTATTTTTGTATATATACACACTGTAGTTCCCTTTGTTAACACCTTATTTTGAAAACTGGAAATTCGCACTTGTGTACTTCCTCTAACTTCTCCAAGGTGGTCACTAGCTCTCCCATCAGCTCCCTTTCTCTTTATACATCCATGGTCAGCTCCATCGGGGCCATTTGAATGCATTTAACGTAAATGTCAGTATATGGGTGCTCTACAGTTGTAGCGTCGCCCCATTTGATCACGGAGATGAGAGTGACGGCCTGCTCGACCGCACGTTACCGCGATACGATAATGTTTCCTGTCCATGACGGAGTTACAGTAGCATGCAGCTTTAGCCGTGATGTCTAGCTCTGCTTTTCCTGCAATGTGTGAAACCCAAAGTGTTTCCATACTTTACTGTATGTGTAGTGTTTACCACTTTGGATTTAAAATGGGAGGATCGCAGGTCGTATCCACGCAGAGCCTCCAACGTTTTCTACTTTCTCGTTTCGGCTCGCTGCGGTTTGTTTTGGTTGACGGATACGGAACGGATATGACGTCGCCGTTACTCAGACTACAACAACAAAAGCGGTAACTTCCTTCTACCTCCACATAGACTCAAATGAAGCAAATATATCGATTCTGGTATTAAAACATCTATCTCAGAATTGTAAAAAACAATGATACATATGTGAATTGATTTTTTTCCCACCCGTATAATGTAATATGTAAGCATAATTCAATCCAACTCTCCGAAATGGAGCATTAATGCAGTGAATTATATTAAGTGTTGATGTATGAAAAAGTTGTAACGAACCCTAAAAAAAGGCTAAAATTCAAGTAGTCCGCAGTGCAGATAAGTAGTGTAACACTGGAGCAGCTTCATCAGCTCATAAAGCTGCAAAAGCAGACTCACTAAGCTGCAAATGTTCAACACAATAGTAGAGTGTGATCCAGCGCTCCCACGTCCAGGGCCTGCAAAGTAAAAAGGGATTACAGCTGGTATGCCTAATAACACACCAAATACATTATGGCACCAATTAAGCACTGTATGGTGTAAAGCTAGCCAGCTAGGTTTGTCAACACCGTCTGTAAGGCATGCATAGACATTACATGGAAGAGTGCAAAAAATAATATATGAGTGTTAGAAACGACTGCCTTCGTGCAGCAAAAATATGTGATGATAAAAAAACAGAGAAAACCTTCCACAGAATACACTTTGTACTGAAGGTTTCATCCTGATATGATCAATTCATCACCAGGTCAGTGCACACAGGACACCCCGTGCCATCAGATGTGACATAAATACTTGTATCAGCTCGTGGAAAACAGCACTCCTTGTGCGATAAGCTGTTCCAGAGGCAGCGAACAAGCAGAGGAGAGAGGGAGGCTTTCTGAGAACGCTGTCACACCCACACACAGCAGAACCAAAGTGCAATATGAAAAACAGCGTTAATGAGTTTTTGAGTGTGGGTGCGTTGGCTAATCAGTGCCGAGGTAGCCTCATGTATTTCTCACTCAGGATTGTGTCTCAGTCTGGGAATCGAGAGTTTAGAAGCTGATCCACTGCTGATGTTTGTTATATAGCTGTTTAAACACACGCTGTTCCATTTATCGCTGGTTCAATAAAGCTGTGAATATGGGACTGGGAAGTGGTGTTTGACTCTGGCACTTGATGTTAGTCAGGCCACAGACTATAGCCTGGCCTGCAGTGGAGAAGCTATAGAGCTCAGTTGGCTAGCCTGTGCTGAGGACAAGCTGTCGTGCGTTGACCAGTGTGGTATAAATAAACAGTAAGTGCTCGCAGGCCTACGAGGCACGGCCGCGAACAGAGCGGTAAGCTGAGGTACGAGCCTTAAGAACAGATTAGGTAAAGCCTCTATTAGCAAGGGCTTCCAGATTCAGGGGCTGCTTACTGAAGAGCCTCGTCACACTGAAGCACTGAAGCAGCTCCGATATGAACAAAGCAGACTCTGTGAAAAAAGTGATGACACAGAATAGGCTCCATAAGAGATAACCAGACCGTCAAACATTTCAAGCTGCGACCACGCTGACCAAATTTACGAGGATTTGCCTGGAAGCTGGCAGTAATTAGCCACGCTGGTCAATAATAGCCGGGCCCCCCCCCTTCCACCCCATAATAACAATAATAATAAATTCTGTGTAGGTTTGCTGTACAATCAAGGCTGCACCCGTCTGTTCAAACACAGATAAACACCATCGCTCAATCCAAACAGACGACACTGTGCGCTGAGAGAAAACAACGGTGCAGACAATGTGAAGAGAGAGAGACGCTCATTTTTCTGACACACAACCACGACGAAGAAAAATGTTTTGTTAAAAATAATAAGCTGCCAGCGCCCTGAGACTGGCTTCTTATTAGAAAACTGCCTGGCCTAATTAGCATTAATGTTTGATGAACTCTTGAAACCCACAGACACACATCGGGCCGCCACGGCTGCTCTGCATCAACACCCACACTGTCTGGCATGACAACAAACGAGTGGAGACACAAAGACACGACTATCGAGCATCCTGCCCACCCGGGATAATGTTCTGGACAGTGATACGAGCCCGGGTCTAGAATATGTTCGCCATTGTTTCAGAATCAACACAATAGAGGAGGATTGAATTACAAAGATGCGGCTGGGTAGAGATGAATGGAGCAGACTGTGGCTGGATGAATCATGAAGTCCACTTCAGATTGCTCTAATTATCAGTGAATGTATTAGCCTCGCTAGCTAAAGAGCCAGGCGTCGGGTTTATTCGTCATCTCTGTCAGTCAATCATGTGCTGTGGTAGTACGGGCGCACATTCCCCTCTGGCCTCTCTCTTTGGTTTTATTTCAGACGCACAGGATCAGCTTTGACACACAGCAACGGTCCACTTCGATTTGTGTCAAAGTTGACATGGATCTTTGTCACATCGAGAAATAGAGATTAAAAACAAACAGATGTGGGTGGCATCCCACCTACTAGTCTACAATATGTTCACACTGGGGAGAAAAACATCTGATGAAATGAGCCAGTGATGGAGGTACCAGGTCGACTGCAGTGAATGAGCTTAACTGTTGACTTACACAAGCAGAGCAGCATTAGTCTCAGGTAGTCACCAGTTAAGCCCTCTTAGAGCCACCAGTCACACTGGAAACATCGCTGCCACTCCATGTCAACATACACAACTAGTAGAGTCCAAATTGTACAACCTTGCACCTATAGGGATATTTTACACCAATAGTTTGCATTATTTTCATGCATTTTCTTTATTGATTTTACAACCACGTACTCTGAACCATGCATGATGTGGATAGCAACAACTTGTGTCTGACGTTTTAATACAGGACCAACACTGGTTTCAGGTCGCACCCTAAAGCAAAGCGGTCTACATTTCTTCCCTCTCTTCTTCCCGGTCACGTTGTTCCTATTCTCTCTCTCCACCATGAGGCTGGCCATGTTGGGAACATCACTGGGGAGATTCTTTCCACAATTAACTCACCCTCTCCCTACTGGCTCACACTTCAGCATTCCAGTCCCCTGGAAGGACACTCTCCCAGTGCCCTTGCAGACAGACAGGGATGTCGGCTGCGTTGGCATTAAGTGAGTAGTGGTGGTGGTGGCGGTAGTAGTGGTGGGGTTGGGTTCTCTCTCCTGGGAGCTACCTCGGACTTGGCTCTGCCTGTCCTGTCTCAGGCAGACACAACAAATGGTGTCCTGTCTGTCCAATGAGCCAGGACGACCTCAGTGTGAAGGAATCCATCTCTGCTGGTAACCTGAGCAGACCTCGGGTATTCCCGGCCCTGAGTGAGCTACGGGCCTCATGAATTAAGATTTCATCCATCCTAAATGTCAAGGAGATTGGCCACCGATATAGGATGACTTCTCGCCTTTGAATTCTGCACATGGTGGTGTATTACATATAGCATTGGACAACTATGGAGATGATACTCTTGATGCCCTGATTCACCCCCATTTCTGAGCATCTCCTGGTAGAAGGGAGCAGCTTAGAAACCCCAATGGATAGGACTATAATGGACTATACAAAAGAATTGATGATTACATTACATTATATATATATATATATATATATATATATATATATATATATATATATATATATATATATATATATATATATATATACCATTATTATACCTGCTGGAGCTGTTGCCCCCGCGACCCGATCCCGGATAAGCGGTTGAAGATGGATGGATGGATATATATATATATATATATATATATATAAGATTTTTAACCAAGTTGCTGGTGTACGATTAATTATTTTAATATTGAATACAAATTCTGCTAATTTTGAAGATTTTTAACCAAGTTGCTGGTGTACGATTACTTATTTTAATACTGAATAAAAAATGCTGTTTATTTTGAAGATTTTTAACCAAGTTACTGGTGTACAATTAATTATTTTAATAATGAATAAAAATTCTGTTAATTTTGAAGATTTTAAACCAAGTTGCTGGTGTACGATTACTTATTTTATATTGAATAAAAATGCTGTTAATTTTTAACATTTTTAACCAAGTTACTGGTGTACGATTAATTATTTTAAAATTAAATAAAAATGCTGTTTATTTTTCAGATTTTTAGCCAAGTTTCTGGTGTACGATTAATTATTTTAAAATTAAATAAAAATGCTGTTTATTTTTCAGATTTTTAGCCAAATTTCTGGTGTACGATTAATTATTTTAATATTGAATAAAAAATCTGTTAATTTTGAAGATTTTTTAACCAAGTTGCTGGTATATATATATATATATATATATACATACATATATACATATACACATATATACATATATACATATATACATATATACATATATACATATATAGTTAGCCACACACTGACAGGAAGGGCTTTAAACAAAGTTGTTCCCATAGCTACAGGTGGTTTCAGTCCATGTTATCTTCCAGTCAGAGACAGTTTGATGATGGTGATGATGATGATGATGATAATAGGAGAACCGTTACTGTAACTGTACAATGTGCAGGAATCACTCACCTTTAACGAGCCGCTCCGTCGTGGACTGTTTCTCCTGTTTGTTGTCTTTATCCTTTCCTGACATCTCTGCTCCGTCTCTGAAGGCGAATATAGGGACTCAAACTCAGCCGGCTGGCCCGGAGACGAGCTAGCACATCAGCCTGACAGCTCGGCTCTTCTGTCGCTGGTCGGAGGCACTAAGGTACTTTCTGTTGGCTCTTTCCAACAAACAGTGAAGATTAACGTCAACTAGCGGAGCAGCTCTGGTTGTTGGCTTCACTGGCTAATAACCGAGCTAGCTGGCAGCAACATTAAAGCTAGCGAAGAATCACAGCACAAAGTAGTGAGGAGGACAAGGATGGAGAAATGAAATGCACATTTCTTTTTTCTTTTTAAAGGCGACTGTTTGCTGTGTGCTAGTCGTCAAGTAGAGTAAATAATAGCCTGAGGTAACGCAGAGGGAGGCTGCTAATCCGATTGAGCTAGTTACTCTCTCTCAGCTAGTTAGCCAGCTAACATGTTAATATGTAGGACAGAGAGAGAGAGTCAAACTGCTGCTTCATCTTCAACCAGCAGCCTGCTTCATGTAGAACAAACACACGTTAAAGTCGCCTTTAGTTAGGATCTATAAACACCCGAGAGTCCGTCCAAGATGCAGCAGCAGCGTCTTCACAGAGTATCCTCCTCCTCCTCCTCCTTGGATTAGACTCTAATCTGACAGTGAGCAGCAGCAGCGCTGCATTTCCTACAACATGGTGGAGCCCATGTGACGTCACTATGGAAACGTAACACGTTGTTCAGGGGCGAGTTCCAAAATACAACAATAGACATACAACCATAGACATGCAACCATAGACATGCAACCATAGACATGCAACAATAGACATACAACCATAGACATACAACCATAGACATACAACAATAGACATACAACCATAGACATGCAGTCATAGACATGCAGCCACAGACATACAACCATAGACACACAACCATAGACCATAGACATACAACCATAGACTTGCAACCATAGACATGCAACCATAGACATGCAACCATAGACATGCAACCATAGACATACAGCCATAGACATGCAGCCATAGACATGCAACCATAGACATGCAGCCATAGACACACAACCATAGACACACAACCATAGACCATAGACATACAACCATAGACTTGCAACCATAGACATGCAACCATAGACATGCAACCATAGACATGCAACCATAGACATACAACAATAGACATGCAGCCATAGACATGCAGCCATAGACATGCAACCATAGACACACAACCATAGACACACAACAATAGACATGCAACCATAGACATGCAACCATAGACATGCAACCATAGACATACAGCCATAGACATGCAGCCATAGACATGCAACCATAGACATGCAGCCATAGACATGCAGCCACAGACATACAACCATAGACACACAACCATAGACCATAGACATACAACCATAGACTTGCAACCATAGACATGCAACCATAGACATGCAACCATAGACATGCAACAATAGACATACAGCCATAGACATGCAACCATAGACATGCAACCATAGACATGCAACAATAGACATACAACCATAGACATACAACCATAGACATACAACAATAGACATACAACCATAGACATGCAGTCATAGACATGCAGCCACAGACATACAACCATAGACACACAACCATAGACCATAGACATACAACCATAGACTTGCAACCATAGACATGCAACCATAGACATGCAACCATAGACATGCAACCATAGACATACAGCCATAGACATGCAGCCATAGACATGCAACCATAGACATGCAGCCATAGACACACAACCATAGACACACAACCATAGACCATAGACATACAACCATAGACTTGCAACCATAGACATGCAACCATAGACATGCAACCATAGACATGCAACCATAGACATACAACAATAGACATGCAGCCATAGACATGCAGCCATAGACATGCAACCATAGACATGCAACAATAGACATACAACCATAGACATACAACCATAGACATACAACAATAGACATACAACCATAGACATGCAGTCATAGACATGCAGCCACAGACATACAACCATAGACACACAACCATAGACCATAGACATACAACCATAGACTTGCAACCATAGACATGCAACCATAGACATGCAACCATAGACATGCAACCATAGACATACAGCCATAGACATGCAGCCATAGACATGCAACCATAGACATGCAGCCATAGACACACAACCATAGACACACAACCATAGACCATAGACATACAACCATAGACTTGCAACCATAGACATGCAACCATAGACATGCAACCATAGACATACAACAATAGACATGCAGCCATAGACATGCAGCCATAGACATGCAACCATAGACACACAACCATAGACACACAACAATAGACATGCAACCATAGACATGCAACCATAGACATGCAACCATAGACATACAGCCATAGACATGCAGCCATAGACATGCAACCATAGACATGCAGCCATAGACATGCAGCCACAGACATACAACCATAGACACACAACCATAGACCATAGACATACAACCATAGACTTGCAACCATAGACATGCAACCATAGACATGCAACCATAGACATGCAACAATAGACATACAGCCATAGACATGCAACCATAGACATGCAACCATAGACATGCAACAATAGACATACAACCATAGACATACAACCATAGACATACAACAATAGACATACAACCATAGACATGCAGTCATAGACATGCAGCCACAGACATACAACCATAGACACACAACCATAGACCATAGACATACAACCATAGACTTGCAACCATAGACATGCAACCATAGACATGCAACCATAGACATGCAACCATAGACATACAGCCATAGACATGCAGCCATAGACATGCAACCATAGACATGCAGCCATAGACATGCAACCATAGACCACAACATAGACCATAGACATACAACATAGACTTGCAACCATAGACTATGGCAACCATAGACATGCAACCATAGACATGCAACCATAGACATACAACAATAGACATGCAGCCATAGACATGCAGCCATAGACATGCAACCATAGACATGCAGCCATAGACATGCAACCATAGACACACAACCATAGACCATAGACATACAACCATAGACATGCAACCATAGACATGCAACCATAGACATACAACAATAGACATGCAACCATAGACATGCAACCATAGACATGCAGCCATAGACATGCAACCATAGACACACAACCATAGACACACAACAATAGACATGCAACCATAGACATGCAACCATAGACATGCAGCCATAGACATGCAACCATAGACACACAACCATAGACATACAACCATAGACTTACAACCATAGACACACAACCATAGACACACAACCATAGACATACAACCATAGACATGCAACCATAGACATGCAGCCATAGACATGCAACCATAGACATACAACCATAGACATACAGCCATAGACATGCAGCCATAGACATGCAACCATAGACATGCAGCCATAGACATGCAACCATAGACACACAACCATAGACATACAACCATAGACTTACAACCATAGACATACAACCATAGACACACAAACATAGACATACAACCATAGACATGCAACCATAGACATGCAACCATAGACATACAACCATAGACATACAGCCATAGACATGCAGCCATAGACATGCAACCATAGACATGCAGCCATAGACATGCAACCATAGACACACAACCATAGACCATAGACATACAACCATAGACTTACAACCATAGACATACAACCATAGACACACAACCATAGACCATAGACATACAACCATAGACATACAACCATAGACTTACAACCATAGACATACAACCATAGACATACAACCATAGACACACAACCATAGACGATAGACATACAACCATAGACATACAACCATAGACTTACAACCATAGACATACATCCATAGAAATACACCATAGACGTACAACCATAGACACACAACCATAGACGATAGACATACAACCATAGACATACAACCATAGACTTACAACCATAGACATACATCCATAGAAATACACCATAGACGTACAACCATAGACGTGCAACCATAGACGTGCAACCATAGACATACAACCATAGACATACAACCATAGAATACAGCTTTTATTGTTCTTAGTGTTTCCATTTTTCTCACTGCGTTTGAACATTTCATGCATTTTCCTGATTTAACCCTCTGAGACCAACAACAGACCCGTTTTAGTCTTTTTTAGTGGGGTACAGGGGGTCTTTAGGGGGAGATAGCAGCTCAACAGTAGATGTCACATAGAAGCGGTGTACACCTGAAAGCTGGAAACCTGAAGATTAAGTTGAGATGTAGCTCAGCACTGTGTGTCAAGTTGTTCTAGTTATAAATCAGAAATAAACATGAATGAATGAATGAATGAATGAATGAATGAATGAATTAATTAAAATAAATAGTGAAAGTGTATAAGGGGTTACAACATTATGATAGAAGTATATGATGGTCATTCCCATGCTCTATTATGTCTCATGAGTTGTTGCAGCAATTTTGGGGTTGGCACCATTTGTTACATAGATTTGGTGCTAAATTTAACCTTAAGCTTAATTTTTTACCACTGGAGAATTGATAAAAATAATCAATAATCCCTCCAAAATACAACATTAAGACACCAAGAACTTGAGGAACACCACAGAAAAGCCATGCTGTGATTTGGGATCAAAAACTTTTGACATTTGGAGATTTCTGCAAGAATTACATTTTTCGGCGATTGGATGGCGAGCACTTCTGTTGTGTAAACTGCTCAGAAACCCCGTTATTGTCAATCTAGCTAGGAAAGCCATCCATCCTCTGAATGCTCTAGGTCTGTAGTTTGTGGCTGTAAAGTTTCGTGAGGCTGTGATTATCCTAGAGGTCACCACAGGTCATTTTATGCAGTGAGGTCAAATTAAAAAAAAATAGAGTCTCAGCTTTACAGTGAAACCCAATTGATGTAATTCAAGACTGTTTAGGGACCCGAGTATGCAGAAATATTCACATACACCATTTTAGAATAGGGAAAAAATAACACATTTATACTGCATGTGATTATCATAAAGTGGGCATGTCTGTAAAGGGGAGACTCGTGGGTACCCATAGAACCCATTTACAATCACATATCTTAAGGTCAGAGGTCAAGGGACCCTTTTAAAATGGCCATGCCAGTTTTTCCTCGCTAAAATTGAGTGTAACTTTGGAGCGTTATCTAGCCTCCTCCAAGATAGGTTAGCATGACATGGTTTGCTAATTTTTTACCAATGGATTATTGGTTCAACTGAAAGTTTTAATAAATAAACACACAAAACAATCATGTTTAACTAAGTCAATTGAAAATTGTTAGCTGACAACAAAGAAAAAAATATTTTGCAAGTGACTCCACCTGAAGCTTGTTAAATCCACACAAAACACTACAAGGCATGCCTTTTCTAAAACGACCGCTTTAGTGGGCATCTGAAGTCTTTGCCCTGTAAATGATGATGATGTTAAAGGCTTGGAAAATAGTTTAGATGATGCACATGGTTGCTTATTTTGAATTTATATACATTTCAGTGGGTTTACCAGATTATAAGCATTTAGAGGAGTTAGTAGTTGGGTTTTCCCATGGTAAAAAGTATGTATGATTGAGTAATGTAAATATATTGCACACTTGCTAATGTATATAGTGGGTTATTCTATGTTTATAATTTAGATTTGTTTATGATAGTTAGGTATATTATAGTGTATCCTAATATTCTTTATGTTTTGTATTCTATGGATATATTTCTCTAGTGTTGACATATACATTTCATTTACTGTTCCTGTGCATTGCTTGGATAACCTGCTGTTGTAACACAATCATTTCCCAATTTGGGATCAATAAAGTACATCTATCTATCTATCTATCTATCTATCTGAGACCTGAATGCAACATTAGAGGAGTAGAGGTGCATTCAATACCACAAACTGTTTCACACATTGTTAATAACACTTTTAATGTAGTGTATCAAAATAAATCACATTCCAGTAGACAGCCGGTCTGCAGCATACAGTGAGTGACATAACACATTTGAAATGATATATGAAATATCATTTGAGTTGCACATGTAATTGCTTTTAAATCACACAAGTGATAAACTCCTAATTAACCAATCTCTGGCCCTCTGCTCCATTTCTCAAGTATATATGTAGTTCTCCAAACATTGCCTACATCATGCAACAGCTTATATACCCGTGATTTGGCTCTGTTAATATTGGCTATAAATGGTGTAGAGATTATTTATATAGATATATTTTTTATGAAGTTTATGAGTATTTCTTTTGGCACTGTAAGAGATGGCAGCAACCTTTCATAACACGGCACTATGAATCTGCATTTTCAGGTTTTTCCACCAGTCTTACTGAAAACTGTCGTTCATTATCAACCAGCAACACTAGATGGCTGTCTCGTTTCATTTTCAAAACCCTCTCGTTCAGTGTAAAACTGCAGCTTTTTTCTTACGAGGCAGATAACTGCATTAGCCGACTGGAGTAGTCAGATGTGTTCATGTGTGATAATAAAGCAACCGTAAAAAAGCAGATACAAAAATTTGAGATTTATTGAACTTGAAAATAGCATTAAATTCCACTTAAACATTCATTATAAGTAAATACCTACAACATTACACTGGAAATATCACCAAGCACATATAAAACCATGGATAGAGGATCAGTTCGAACGTAAAAAGCAGCTAAACAAACAAACAAACAGAAAAGGTATTAAAGAGGAATCTTCAGACTGGACATAAAGAGCGAAGGCCATGCACTAAAGAGTGATCCATTGTTAGTTTTTAGAAATGCTGGTTCATCGTGATGTCGATGTTTCAGCTTCAGCTATTTCTGGAGTTTCGCCTGCTTTGTTCATTCTGTGGTCCACTTCTTTGCCTTGAGGTGAAGTATTATCACCGAGATATGACACAAAACGGAGCCCTGTTATTTCACCAATTAAAAAAAAAAATAAACAGCAACAACAACACATGCAAAAATGTCTGAATTCACTTCCCCCCCCAGGCAAACCTCAATACAATGGAGAAGAATGGAAGAGAAGCACAAGCACCACTAGGCACACAGCCTGAGGGCGTCCCTGGTCTTTCTGGCACATGTTCAGTAAGTCAGTCAGACTGCCTCTACTACCATCTGGTGGAACATGAAGTCAGTAGCAGGAGGAGGAGACCAAACGCTTGGCCAGTTTGTTCTTTGAAGGCCGGTGATTCTAACCTCGACAGCTGAGCACAGAGAAACATGGAGTAGTCAGCAGGACGTGATCGACGTCACTTCAAGTGTAGGCACTCGCGGCTCTTCAACAGTGCACAGCGACGGCAGCTTGGGAGGGAAAAAAAAGGGAATTTCTGTCACAGCAGAAAAGGTTTTCCTCCCAAAGCCGGGTTGACCTTGCAAGTTCCTCTTGAAGAAATCTCACTTGCATGTTTACAAAGAGTGTTTGAGCTCAACACCACAAACAGATATGTTGGGAACGACGGCGGATTATCTCACTAAATGCTTGACTCACATTAAAAAAAAAAGGTGAGAACACAGAGTGATGTGGGAAGTCTTTGGTGCTCAGTGTGACAGAAAACTGAACAGGAACTCAAAGAAAACTGTTGGCGTAATCTCCAATCCCAACGAAGGGTGTTTTAAGACAAAGGACACTATAGAGGAGTGTTGCATTAGAACAGGAACCCACAGAAAAACGATACACACCAGAAGTGTACTGTATGGCTATACAAAAGTCCTTCATTTCAGACAAGGCTTAACTGGCCTAGTCATGTGTTACAATAGTTCAGCCACCGATCCTCTCCTTCACCTGCCCTTTGACCTCTGCCCTGAGAAGGACAACAGCCATCTTGGACCAGGCAGGTCTGGCGTCTCTGTAGACACAGCCACACACACTGAAGAAGAGATCCACCAACCAAAGCCCTCCTTTACACGTGTTAATCAGTCTATCATTAACATAACTCCATTAGTACTAGATCATAAAAAGATGCTGACACTCAAATATGTACCTTGTGAATTTGTATATTAAAAAAAAAAAAAAAGTCACAGCATAGATGCAGTTTTGCCTGAATATATTCTGGGATTACTGCACAGTAATTATGGGTCTCTCTTTGCTTTGCATATACATTACCAGTAAATCAGTATGCTGCAGATGGAAGTGACTAATCAAACCCTTATTTGGATGACTTCAGCGTTCCAGAAGAGCTTGAGGAACGTGTCTGAAGGGAGGTGAGAGACTGAGAAAGTGATGGGCATGCAGAGCTGAGGGCGCTGCCAGGAGACACAAGGTGCTGATTGATAACAGATCCCAGAGCAGCGAACCCACACACTGCTCGACTGAAGGGACTCAGGTCGGCCGGAGTCGAGGCCCATCTCGACACGGCTTTCTTTTGTTGTTGGGAGTGTCAATGGGAGTGAGAGGTGAGCGCGAATCCACAGAGATTATCGGAGATCTGCTTCAGCTGAACGTGACCAGACCGGCCAGTGCACGTCCGCCTTCTTGTGTTGTGATTGGTCGTATTCCAAGAAAGGCAGACGTCATAGAAAAATAGGTCTCAGAGGAGTTCCAGTAGCGAAAAAAGTCAACGACACACACTGCGTCCTCTGAGCGGCGCCGGGCCTGTTATCTACTGCATGATGAAGCCAGGCTGCGCGGCCAGACGAGGGGGGGGCCTCTGAGGCAGAGCTGGTGGGTACTGAGCTAGGTAGTGGTTGGGGTAGCCAGAGGACACGTTGGGGAAGGGTTGGCCCGTTCTGGGAGGGATCGGCGGGTACGGTGATGAGTACATGAGAGAAGGCTGGGGGGCAGCGGTCGGAGCTGGATTAAGAACTGGGGCCGGCTGGGATGGAGGATTTGGGGGTTTCCTCCTGGGCTGGGCGACGGGGGAGGAGCTGTTGCCGGCCTCGTTGAGGAGGGACGAGGAGGACACATCCTGAGAGTGGGAGTTAGGGACCGACGCCTGGGGGAGCCGATGACCATTCAGCACCATCTCCTGCAGCTTCTCGATCTTCACCCTTCTCAAGTGGGCCAGCTTCCTGTTGCTCTGGTAGGCGTCGATGAAGGAATCCATGGTCATGTCCCCGTCCAGGAAGGAATCAGCCATATTCTGGTAACGAGATGGGAGACAGTTTTATCAGAGAGACAACAGAGAAGTCCCCTCTGAACAAGTTTTTAGAAGTTTCCAGAGGCGGCGAGTTGAGCTGGACGCCCCTGATTCGCATAAAGTAGCCTAGACCTCAACTTTATGCAAATGAGGAGCGGCCAACGTGACACCCCGTCTCTCTAAAAACACCACAGCACTACCAGAATGCATTGCACGACTGCTTACATAGACAACAAATGGGAAGCGTGGACACGTACCATAAAGGTGCATACTGCCACCTACTGTGTGTAGTCTATTGTCTGACAGTGAGAGAGGCCCAATTCCAATTCCACACCCTCTCCCTACCCACTTCCACTCCGTTGGCGTGGAGGGTCTGTTATACTAAGTGTCATCCCAAACCAGTCAGCAGGGAGTGAAGTGGGTTATATACCCTCCAACAGCGAGCTGCATCGATGCTGAATCAACCTGTTGCCCTTACTGACGACGTGCAATGCCGCTTAGTGTTCGTCATGAAACACGATCCAATGTCAGTTCCAGTTGACTGCCGGTACAAACATTTACTGTAAACTGCTCAGACTAAGAGAGACATTTAATTGATTCTACTTTATTGTCATACAGACGTCAACAACATAAAGTAAATAGATTGTATTTAGGATCAAATATACCCTTGTCCAGTCTAGAAAACGGTGTATATATACAGTATATATATACACACACTACATATATTTATTATTTTTTACCCCTATCAGCAGCTATAACCCCATAATTTATTATATCTTCAACCGTGCAACACTGACTTAACAGAACAATAATTTAGTGCATTTATTTATACAGAACATTTAAACTAATATTCTTATTTTACACTATTCTTGCATTTTTATGAATGCATGCATTTATATTATTTGCATAGATCCTATTTTTCGGCATTATTATTTGCACTGTTGGTATTTATATTTTCTTATGATTTCTCTATTTTTATATATCTTTATTTATATTCTAGTGGCCGCTGTATTTATACCCTCCACCTTCTTAAAGAAGGAGCTTCATCCAGCTGTGAGTGGGACTACAGACAGAGTTTACTCCACCACGGAGTGGGAGGGTGGAGGGACCGGACTGGAACTGGGCCGATGAATGGGAAGCATGGACACGTACCACAACGGTGCATACTGCCACCTACTGTGTCGGAGTGTGTAGTCTATTGTCTGAGTGTGTGTGTGAGGGAGAGACAATTAAAAATAGATAACCATCAGTGAATAATTGTTAAATGAATACTTTTTAATGGGAAAAAAAACATGTACTAGTTTTTTCAAAGCAAGACAAATGTTAAACAAACGTTAGTTACACACAAAAGTGTGATTATAAAGTGGTGGCTGGTAAAACTATGAGTGGCCAACACTATTTCCCACAGTGCCTCTGTAGGGAGGCAGGTATATGCTGCTCACCTCGGTCTCCTCTTCTATCTTGGCTCCCTCAGCCTGCAGCAGGGCCAGCAGGATGTCCAGAGAGGTGTTTCCTGACTTGTGATCTGTTGCACAACAACACACAGAAACAGCACGTGTTAATATTCTGATATTATTATTATGATGTTATTATTCTGATGTTATTATTCTGATGGACTCGAACTGAGCAACACTAAAACACATAATGGACAGATGTAAACTGCTCATAAGACCCACATTACGCTCACTGAATGCTTGACCTTCTGATGGAATTCAACTTAATTGTAATAATGCATTAATAAATAAATAAACACAATAAACCTAGTGTTACTGTACTCTCTGCTTTGATAGCTCTTATGACAAAGAGTCTTTTGTTTGTGAACCAGAGCTACAATTCTACATTCATCACCTCCTCTACACAACCTTTTCAACACATTAGAGTCACGATGCAAGCTGGTGTACCGTTTACACAGCGCTGGAAGCAACAGAGATGCACTGTGGATGAAGTGATCCAGGCCTAAATTAACCAAATGAAACCCTAAATAATCCCTCAGTTTTTAAGCACGTTAGTAAGAAACAGATTTAATGAGTCACGAAGCTGAGGCAGGATATGTGAAATGTGCCAGTCTGTGTCCTGTGACTGACACACCCAAGCAGAGTCAACTGAAACCGGCCTGGTGTCTCTGAGGATGGAGCCGGTTCTGTTTGGGTTCCTAAGCAGGACTGAAAGTCAACACCAACTGTAGCTGGCGTGGCAGACAAGCATGGTGGCACCAAGACCAGTAACTGACCAGTCCACCAAGACCAGTTACTGACCAGTCCAGCAGGCCTGGACACACTATAGTGGATGTGTGATTACAGGAGAGACTCCAGTCTAACAGATATGCTGTTCTACTGCAGACATCCTTCTATCTATGCAGGGCGACCTAGTGAACAAAGATCTGGACACATTCCTGTATACGCAGCACACTGAGTGTGATACAGGTCAGCTCAGGTTTCTCTGCTCTCAGTCTTCAATAACTGATGTGTGTGAGGCTGTACTGAGGTACAGCAGCGCTACAGCTAAATGCTAACATCAGCAATGCTAACATTTTAATGTTTAGCAGTTGTAATGTAATATAACTGTCATCTAAACATTTCACTCAAAACCGCTGATGTCAACCTGACGGTGACAGTCACACATGACTCATGGTTAATTAAAGCTACGGATGGGAACGTAACATTTTGTTATGTATGTTGAAATTCTCTTCACATCCAAACAGCAATCAATAAATCAAATGTTCTGACAGAAAAAGAAGAAATCTGGTATATGTGGCTGTCTACCTGCCTGCCTTTCTACCTGTCTGCCTGTCTACCTGCCTGCCTACCTACCTGTCTACCTACCTGTCTACCTGCCTGCCTGCCTACCTACCTGTCTGCCTGTCTACCTGCCTACCTACCTACCTGTTGACCTACCTGTCTACCTGCCTACCTACCTGTCTGCCTGTCTACCTGCCTACCTACCTACCTACCTGTTGACCTACCTGTCTACCTGCCTGTCTACCTGCCTACCTACCTACCTGTTGACCTACCTGTCTACCTGCCTGTCTACCTACCTACCTGTCTGCCTGTCTACCTGCCTGTCTACCTACCCACCTGTCTACCTGCCTGCCTGCCTACCTACCTACCTACCTACCTACCTGTCTGTCTGTCTACCTACCTGTCTACCTACCTACCTACCTGTCTGCCTGTCTACCTGTCTACCTACCTGTCTGTCTGTCTACCTGCCTGCCTGCCTACCTACCTGTCTGCCTCTCTACCTGCCTACCTACCTACCTACCTGTTGACCTACCTGTTTACCTGCCTGTCTACCTACCTACCTGTCTACCTGCCTGCCTACCTACCTAGCTGTCTACGTGCCTGTCTGCATGCCTACCTACCTGCATACCTGCATACCTACCTAGCTGTCTACCTGCCTGTCTACCTACCTACCTGACAGACTGTCTACTTGTTTACCTACCTGTCTACCTACCTAATGATAATGTTGCGGGAGTGTCTTTGGAGGGAGGCCTGAAAGGATGGACTGTTACCTACCTGTTTACCTACCTGTCTACCTGCCTGTCTACCTACCTAATGATAGTGTTGGGGGAGTGTCTTTGGAGGGAGTTTAAGTGTGTGAAAGGCAAAAGAAAAGAAAAAGTGAAGAGTTGACAAAAAAAAAAGGTTGGTATCTGCTATTGAGCATACTATTAAAGCCCATCCATAACGTAGCACCACAGTCAGAATGTCACACACAACTTTATCATGTTGGTGCATCACTTCTGAATTCAACAATTCAACCGACTGGCTCATTTAATAGGGAGAATGATCCGGTAAGAAGTCCGTGGTAACATGATATAAAGGAGCAGAGAAAAGTGTGATATATACCAGAGGTCATAAAACAATCTGCCTGGCAGATGTGGTGAGTGACAACTACAGGAGCATGACCCATTTCCTGTATCTGATGTTCGAGTATTACCTCCCTCTGATGAAAGTCTAAATATAACTAAACGTCAAGCAGATTTACTGGTAACTACTCACATGCATCAGCAGTCTTGCAGTCAGACGAGGTTTTAAATCACGAGTTGTATGCCTGACTGTTGTAACCTCTTGTTAACAAGCTCACCAAACTGGCTCCAGTCGGCCTGTATGATGCTCAGCTAGTCAGACTCCAAAAGAACAAGATGACTAACATGTTTTAAATTTGAGGAACATAAAAAAACAGGAATATCGTGTAATCTAATTGAGATTATTATATGTTTCAGAGTAATTATAATGATTGGATTATTAAAAGGAATACTATTCATCCATTGATCCCAATTCAGAGACTATAAAACCTGTGGATGATATTGTGTGCGTTTCAGCTCTGCTCTGAAATGCTTTCTGATGCCAGTACTGACGCTCTGAATAATCACATGTTTACTCTGTTTATTTAACAGCACCTTGATTTCACTACTGCTGAACTGTTTCTTCTTCTTACAGCCTTGTTTTGGTGGCATCTCTCTGATTCTTTGGAGTAATTGCAGACGGCACACCTGCCCTTATGTTAGGCTCGTTTGAGTTGAGCTACATGAGAACAGCCGATAGCAGCCGGGGAGAAAACAATATTACTAACCATCATGCAATGCACTCAGCAAGACGCCGATGGCAGTAACACAGGGTCACAGCGTCGGTCTGGCTCATTTCAAACAAGCCTATAGTGTTTACATATACTAATAATTAATAATCGGCCACACGCCTCCAATTTATGATCATTCAGCACACCTGTAAGAGCACATCTGGATGTTTATGGCTGCATTTACACCAAATAAGGCGTCGCAGCAATAACGCCAACCAACCTCCCATTCATTTGAATGTGGGTAGTGAGTTTAGGCTGCAGCGGAATCAACTTTTTGGAAAAACACAACCTGACGTCACGCTGCGGTGGGAAATCACGTAACCGGCGATCCAGATTGGTACGATCCGACCATGAGGGAACAAAGACGTGAATCACTGTGCACTCGCTTTGTGTTAAATGGGCCATTTAGTGACACTCCCACACTGCCACACAACCCTGCGCTAATCGCCCCAACGCCTGACTTGGTGTGAATGCAGCATAAGAATGTCTGGTGCATCTGGAGTGCATCATGACTATTTTATTTCTCTTAACAGAAAATGAAGAGAAATCTCAGAGACTGTTGGCTGCATGAGGCCCACTGAGTGGCGAAGCACTAATGATGAGGAGCACATGAGGGAGCCACATCTCCTGTTAAACCTGTGGGCGCCAAACACTAAAAGAACTAATGCATCTTATGCTATAAAAATGGTTTTGAATGATTCCACAAACACCGATTAGCCAGACCAAGATGTCTGTCGAATTGGCCAATTTACTGGTAATATCTTTTTGTTTTTCTGTTGGCTCTAGATGCTAAAACCTCATGTTGGTTTGCCAAATTGTACTGGCAGAGAGGAAATTGAATAGAAAAACACTGAGAGACAGAGGCTTCATTCTCAACGCAGCCTTTTTTTTCCAGGGTGAACTCCCATTCCTTTCGGTCTCTCCCAGAACAAGGAGACTATCAGCAGCACTCCCCCACACAAAGCTGTGATTCTCTGGCTGAGCAGCAGCACACAGTCTAGGCCTGGACATCATGAGACACACATTTAC
This sequence comes from Sebastes umbrosus, assembly GCF_015220745.1. Taxonomy (NCBI): domain Eukaryota; kingdom Metazoa; phylum Chordata; class Actinopteri; order Perciformes; family Sebastidae; genus Sebastes; species Sebastes umbrosus. The sequence goes on from NC_051276.1 coordinate 10,670,450, forward strand.
AAAGTCAATCTGAGGGGGGGGGAGTCTTTCCCTCTCTCCCACCCTCCCAACGTTCCTGCCTGCCGGTCTCGTCATCCTCCCCCCCTCCCACCCACTGTGGCTGCTTTACACCAGCTTGCCCGGCAGCACAATGGCCCACTGTGGATGGTGGTGGTGACGGGGCTGCCCTGCCATGTTGGCCTCCAGAGCCCAGTGAACAGTGAAGGGTAACGCAGAGGCCGCACATTTCCTGGAGAACAGGTTTTGGGGGGGTGGCGGTGCAGGTGGTGCTGGTGGTGCTACTGTACGTTGGATCTGTCATCTGGGTCAAACGGCTCCATTTCTCTCCGCTCGGAGCATTGCCGTCCTTCCCCAGCTGCTCTACAGCAAATCCACAGCTAGTGCATGGGAAGGCGGGGGGACGAAGGGGACACCGGGTAACCTACATTTGACAAAAGCCATCGCTTGCTGACAACAGACAAAACCACAGACTACTGTTGCTGCATCAGTAAACCGACGGGGTGTGGACTGTTACGCCGCTTCACAGATTTTCTCAGTATTTCCTTGACACCTTAAATGAATATTTAACTAATATTTAGTAGAAGCTCATGTTGCTGTCTGCCATCTAATTATTCTAATAAAACCTGCGGTGATGGTGACGACCTTTAGTGTGTGTTGCAAAACATAAGAGCTGTTAGAGTAGGGGAAGAAGGCAAAGTCAAACTTTTATCAGCGGAGCAGCGCAGTGAGCCGTTGGCATGCTGTTTTGAGAGGGCTGCTTGGCAACCGCTGCGTCAACAAGGTCACAAGTATTGTCCCTCCCTCTTTTCCACACACAAGGAAGTCCCGTGAAGGTGCGTCAGTACAGTAAGCGTTACTATAGCCTGGGAGGCTTTTATAAGATGTAAATCTGGTCTGGAGCTTTATCAACCGGAACAGAGTACAATCACAGCAGCAACTCTGCAGCAACGGGACAGCAGGACAGCAGGACAACAGGACAACAGGACAGGTTTCTGGTAAAAGGGCTGCTCCGGCCTCCGATGGGAAACATGAGAACTGGTTAAACAGGTCTCTTCAGTGTGTTTGTGCAGGAGAACAAACATTACATAACTGAGCTTCCTGATGATGACTGACAGAATGAAAAGGTTCACTCTCAAACTGAAAGCGGACAACCGACACCACCCAAAGTCTCCATAATACCCTTGTTTCCATACTGGATGGTTTAATGCAGAGCTGAATATAATAATAATAATAATAATAATAATAATAATAATAATTAGGGCTGTCAAAGATAACGCGATAATAACGCGTTAACGCAAATTCCTCTAAACGCCACTAGTTTCTTTAACGCAATCGATCTTCCAGAGGTTGTAGCAGCTCAGTTTTAAAGCTAGGAAGGCTATGAAACTAGAAAACCTTAAGAATTTAAATATAAATAACGCTCCAAAACTTACGCTAAATTTTGGAGAGGAAAAACTGTCACGCCAATTTTCAAAAGGGGTCCCTTGACCTCTGACCTCGAGATATGTGAATGAAAATGGGTTCTATGGGTACCCACGAGTCTCCTCTTTACAGACATGCCCACTTTATGATAATCACATGCAGTTTTGGGGCAAGTCATAGTCAAGTCAGCACACTGGCACACTGACAGCTGTTGTTGCCTGTTGGGCTGTAGTTTGCGATGTTATGATTTGAGCAAAATTTTTATGCTAAATGCAGTACCTGTGAGGGTTTCTGGACAATATTTTACATTGTTTTGTGTTGGTAATTGATTTACAATAATAAATATATACATACATTTGCCTAAAGCAGCATATTTACCCGATCCCATGATGATAAGAGTATTAAATACTTGACAAATCTCCCTTTAAGGTACAAGGACAAGAATTTATGACTCTCAATCGCCTAATCTGACATAGTGACCATCGTAACCGTCAAAAATATTGTATAGTCTGATCCTGGCATAACATGTATTACAGTACTAAAAATCTGTAGTGACTAGAGATGGGTTGATTTCTGGTTTTGCCAGTCCGGTGTACGAGCTTAAACCGTGCGGGAATTTGTCATCATGACACGTTCTGGCAATTTAAAAAGCAGCCGACATCAGCAACCGGCGTCACGGGGCGGAATCCAGCTTGTATTGCATCAGTAATAAACAATATGAGAACGTGATAAACATGATGTTATGTTTGTTTCTAAACGGTCTAGCGGAGGCCAATATGGAAACATTTTTGATTTAAAGCCAAAAACAACAAAAGTTAAGTGAAATAGTTGTTGTGAGAGATGAAAACACGATAATCGTGAAGCTGCGTCACGCTCTGCTTCTTCTTCTTTGTTTTATTGGTGGTTGGCAAACCAGCTTAGAGGAGCATTACTGCCACTAAGCGGACACGAGTTGTAATCATTGTAACGTGGGTGGTATGTGCAAATGAATGATGTTCGGCCAGACTATTGCCGGCGGGTGAGCGGGGAGCTCCGATAACACGGAGGGAAGCTGAACATATTTGCACATACCACCCACATTACAATGATACGTCGGCAAAGTTTCCCTTTAATATCAAAAGGTTTGAATATTTTTACACCGGCCCAGCCCTGGTACAGACCATAACTAAAAGTGAAATAATAGGTTGTAATTGTGTCAGTTGCTCTGTTTGAGGCTCGTCCCCTCATGCATTTGTTTATGTATCAGATTCGGTAAAGGCTGGGCAACGTTAAAAACTCAAGACACAGAGAGGAAGTGGTCAGTGAGAAAATGTGTAGCGGTGCTGCTGCTGTACCTAGGGTGGACTTGCGGAGCTGATAGGACTCGAAGCCCTCCTGTAGACAGTTGTAGTGCTTGGTGAGCTCCTCTTTCTTGTGCTCCAGGCGGGGCTGCAGGGCGAGGTTCTGCTCCGCCAGGGTCCGGTTGGTGACCAGCGTCGTCTCCTTGCTCTGCTGGACTTCCTGCATCTACACAAGACAGACAAACATCTCTATGGCATTAGTATTCCCTTCAATGCACAACTCATGACTTCTCTCTCACATACTGACTCAAACTGAACCGGCTGAGGGAAGTTCTTTCTCTCACCATAAATACGGATTCTTTGCTGAGAAAGAAAAAGAAACGCAAAAGTTATTGTAGTGAATATTAACTATGAATCATCACACTTAACCTGCCAGTTTTCACACAACCCCCCCACCAGCCTCTTCACATATTTTTAGAAAAGACAAATCATGACGACAAATGTGTCACAGAACTGAGCAAAATCTGCAGCATCTTTTCTTCACAACAAGAAAAGGAAACTTCTTTATCATCTCATTTCAACAACGTGATGCGTCTTAATTTAAAAACTCTCAAGCAAGTAGAAAACATTCAAACCAGGGAAACACACAAAACTGGAATATGTAAATAAAACTATATAGGTTTTAAAAGACCTGCAGGGCCGTTACTGAAGGTATTCTGTTTAACCTTTCTGCTGATATCAAAGAAATCACCTCAGGCAGCATGAAGCAGTGTAGAGCAGTAGGGCACCGACAGACACCTGAGATACTACTGACTTATTAGGTTGTCATGGCTACCCGGTCTCTAAACAACAACAGACGTAACATCATAGAGGGAAAACCAAAGGTGGATCTAATAACATTAATCATGGCTGCATTTCATTCAGGAGTGTCAACAGACCGCTAGCAAAATAACTAGAAAGCCTCCATCAGCTGCATCTAAATGAAATCCGACATTAACACCAATACAATTAAGGCTGCAACTACCCATTATTAGTTAAGAGAGGCAGCATGTCCTGCCACCTGAGAATGTGGAGCATTTTTCACAACTTCTGCTTGAGAAAAAAAAGGCCTCAAATGACTCATTTCACACATCCAACCAACATGTTGGATGTGCAAATATAACCAGGATTGGGCAGCAAGAACATGTAGGAAAACTCTAAAAATACTCCGCAGCGTAGGTCGTGATTATGGAACAGATTCTAAAAGTGACGGAGGCAGGCCTTGTTTTGGCGGTCGGAAACTGACGGAAAACAACATTAGAGGCAGGAAAAGCAGCAGAATATGTGTATTACCACTACTCTTTGCACCATCATATCCGGAGGTGAGCGGCCTCCCTTTAGCTAGAGCCCATGTGCTCGTTCATTGAGGCCGCTGAAGAAGCAGACCTTTAAATAGCATCCACAACTGCGGGCTTGTTCCAAACCAAACCAAACACATAATTGTTTGCTGGGGGAATGCTCCATTCTCTCCGTAAAGGCTGAAATAATCACAGGAAATGGAGGTTAAGAGCTTATCTGGATGGACCACAGACCTGCTGGTGCAATAACCCAACCACAATTAGATACGGCTCGCTGTATTACGCTACTCACAAAAATAAATCCTCTAAAACTGGAACACGTTTTTGCTTCAGTATGGTTATGAGCAAATGGCAGTTGCATTTCCTTCTTCCTTCTTCGGTGTAACCACAATGAAAAGCCACATGAATGTCTCACAGGATGTTGTTATACAAGAATGAGTTGTGGACCAAGAAAAGGTGTCTATAGGCCAAAAACATCAAGTTTTCTGTTAGAAAAGTATTGAAATATTAGTATTAGAGCTGGACGCTGGACCGATATCGACTGATATTAGCTTATTGCAGATATATTGGGCTGGGTATTTTCTAACTGGCCACCCTCAGCCCAAAAAACGGCGATTGCCCATATATTAACACAGACCGTTAAATTAGCTAAATAAAATGACAAACATCAGCCAAAAAAAAAAACAACCAGCGATGTACTCAGTCACTCGCTGATAGCTGATATATTTGTCCAATCGTCTAAAACCACATTGGTATACATGTCGGCAGATAAGTAACAGGAAATTGCACTAAAGGCCAAAACTGTGTTTGAGCTCATTTAGAAACAGTGTCTGCATCCCGTACTCAGAGAGCTCTGATGGTTTTTACAGTGTCATTATGTATCGTGGTCACAAACCTAAGGGATCCATATCAAGATGGATTGTTAATGTTATGCGTTTATGTAAAAATAATTTAAAAAATGTAAATTCCCAAATATCGATATTAGTATCAGCCTCAAAAGTCCTGTATCTGTAGAGCTATAATTAGTCATTAGAAAAGCACATTAATGTTTGAATCCATCCCAATTAAACAGCCATTGAGCAAGCACCAAGACGTTCTAAAATCAGTTTAGTTATAAACTGATGGATAACAGAAAGATGAAACATCATGTGTTGACATTATAAAACTGGGTCACCTACAAATCAGGTTGATACTGGCTTCAGAGCAGTGGACACTCACCAGGTAGCTTATTTAAATGTTGCTGAAAATATCCTACAATTTTTCAGATATGTCATGCTGACTGAGCTTGTCTTGCCATTAACAGCCTACTATTAATATAATTTGTATCTACAGGTACGACGTGAAAAAACATAATGCACTCACTGAATCTAAACAAATTCATGACAGAATAATTTGCATTATTCAAAAGGCAACGCGTGCTGCCTTCGGTCTGCAAAATGAGAAGATTGTTGACTGTTGTTTACTAGTGTAAACAACAGTTAGAGATATCTGTATTTCAGTTCTGACTATCCTAAATAACAGTCACAGATATCTCAAACTTCATTATGACTAGTCAGAGTTGTTGTCATGACGTTGCTCATCAAGGCTTCCCATTGGATATCGGCCCAACAAAGCATCTGAGCAGCGTCAGCAGAAGCTTTTGCTAACTTGGATAGTTCGGTAAAGTGTGAAAGATATTCACAGATTCAAACTTCCCGGATCAGTAACTCATAAGAGAAACATAGTTAAAACACCAACGAGGGCTCTTTCTAACCGTAGTAAGGTAGACAACGAGCTACAACCTCATTTTAATGACAACGAGCCGTCCACCGAGCTGGACACAACATCGGTCTCTATGTGCAGCCGGCAGTGAGACGAGTGGTCGGGGACCGCTGTGGATCAGCCTTCTGACGTCATTACTAGGCCTGTGTATTGGCAAGAATCTGGCGATACGATAGATATCACGATACAGGGGTTACGATTCAATATACTGCGATACTGTAAGCAAGGTGATATATTGCAATTTGTTTAACTTAATTTTAGGAAAACTGTCATAGTAAAAAGAACACCGCCACATGCATAAAATCTTAGTTCAAAAAAGTTTACTTTTTTATACAATCTGAACAATGGGATCTGTATTTGCCTTCCTCACAGTCTCTCTACATCTCTTTACAAATTAAATAAAGTATTGACTTGGTCAATCTTTGCATGTAAACTGTTATCAATTAACAATCGAGAAACTTTGAGAATTGATATAGTATCACAAAACATAATATCGCGATATTTTCTTACACCCCTAGTAATTACAGATATCTGCAACGTCATTTCACCTAGTCACAACTCTAATTCTCGATATCTGTAATTACATTTAGACTATCTGTAACTCCAGCTGGCGATATCTACAACGTCATTCTGACTAGTCAAAACTTCAATTCTAGATAATGTAGATATCTACAATTAAGGAGAACCAAAGATATCTTGAACTGGAATTCTGACTCGTCAGAATTAAATTGTAGATATCTGAAACTGGAATTACGACTATAGTCATAATTCACATTGTGGATATGCACAATGTGAAGTACAGATATCTGCAACTGAATTGTGGATATCTGTAATGAGAAACTCCTTACACACGAATGGCAAAAGTAGTTTGAATCGTACTAGTCAAAATGTAATTAGGGATATCTTGAATTAGAGTTTTGCCTAGTCAAAATGACGTTGCAAATATCTGTAATAAATATCCAGTCTAGCTATTGAATGTTAAAACAGCCTGCCGTACAGTGTCTCTGTACTACAGCTGTAGTGTCAGGAGTTCTCTCTGGTTTCACTCTGAGCCGTCTGACGCCTGTTGCCTTTTGTTCCCATACTGTAACATGGAGAAGGAATTCCCCAGACAGTTCCTCCTTTGGTTCGGCATGTCTTTACTCGTCCGGCTCTCTTCCATCTCTTCATAATCTTATGTCTTACAACTGCAATGTCATTGTTGGCAGTAAACAGGTCCCTCCCTCTTAGTCAGCTACAGGGGAAGAGGAAAACGAAACCACGGGGACAATCAGACAGGGTGTGGATGAGAAACAGAGCTGACAACACCAAAGGCCAGCTCACAGCGCCGCATTCTTCCAACATATAATAATAATAATAATATCTTACTGATCTGGAGAGGGACATACAGTAGTGTATAGTTTCTCATGTCTGAGAAGAGGCAGCGAGTCTGCACTCTAAAATGAGCTTAAATGAGATTGTCAGTGAGAGACACACAGCACCATGACAACAGGAAGGACAACGCCTGTCCTGACCGTGTGTGTTCAGTGTTTCTGGGTAGTGGTGGGGTCCAGACTGTAGGCTAAGCGATACGGAGGAAATCAAATATCAGGATATTTTTGACCCAATACTTCGATATCGATATTGTAGGGTTGACTATTGGTGAGTTCACTAACTATTTAAGTGTAAAAGACAAATAAAAGACCAGCTAGAACAGTCTGGTGAGTTCAGAAAATGACATCACTTTACTGTAATGCAGCCTTGACAACCAGGAACTCTTATGCCATATCACGGTATCACGATATTCAAAATCTCAGACGATATCTAGTCTCATATCATGATGATATCAATATAATATCATTATATCGCCTCCAACAGCAGGAATGTGGTGTGGCTGGTTGAGCAGGGCCAGATAAAGGTAAAATCTTGATATGGCAAATGGTAAAACCTCTCCAAGGACTGTGGCTTGTAATCGCTGCGTGTACGGAAAAAACTGAGGCTTATCAGCTGCTTATCGTGACAAGCGCAGCAGCCTTATGATGGAGTGCAAAGCAGATACCTATCAATTGGAAATTGCTGAGTCGTTGTGCTGCTGGATCAAAGCTGAATGGCGGAAGGCCACCCACTCTAAAAGCCTCAGTTAATGTTTCAGTTTACCAACTGCCTCTTCTTCATCAAGCAGCACTTTACACCTATACCTTCAATAATTTACCAATTTGGGATCAATAAAGTACATCTATCTATCTATTCTCAGTGTTATCTGGTGAATTGGGTATAAAGTTGTATTCAACAATACAACAACTGATGCGAATCACACCTCTGTTGCTGTAATGTTAGAAGTATTTCTTATGATTCCGGCTGTTCACTGAGCTGGTTATTAACTATTATATTTTAGATGGTCTAGATACAGGTGTTCAGTACCGTTGTCTTCGGTTCTGGTCTACATACAGGTATTCAGTACCGTTGTCTTCGGTTCTGGTCTACATACAGGTGTTCAGTACCGTTTTCTACGGTACCGGTCTAGATACAGGTGTTCAATACCGTTTTCCTCAGTGCCGGTCTAGATACAGGTGTTCATAACCGTTTTCCTCGATACTGGTCTACATACAGGTGTTCAGAACGAGTCTAGATACAGGTGTTCAATACCGTTTTCCTCAGTGCCGGTCTAGATACAGGTGTTTAGTACCGTTTTCCTCATTGCTGGTCTAGATATAGGTGTTCAGTACCGTTTTTCCTCGGTACCGGTCTACATACAGATGTTCAGTACCGTGTTCCTCGGTATACCGGTCTAGATACATGTGTTCAGTACCGTTTTCCTCGGTACTGGTCTAGATAAAGGTGTACTGGTGTCTACATACAGGTGTTCGGTACCGGTACTGGTCTAGATACAGGTGTTCAGTACTGTTTTCTTCGGGATCGGTCTACATACAGGTGTTCAGTACTGTTTTCCTCGGTATACCGGTCTCGATACAGGTGTTCAGTACTGTTTTCCTCGGTATACCGGTCTCGATACAGGTGTTCAGTACTGTTTTCCTCGGTATACCGGTCTAGATACAGGTGTTCAGTACTGTTTTCTTCGGTATACCGGTCTAGATACAGGTGTTCAGTACTGTTTTCCTCGGTATACCGGTCTAGATACAGGTGTTCAGTACTGTTTTCTTCGGTATACCGGTCTAGATACAGGTGTTCAGTACTGTTTTCCTCGGTATACCGGTCTAGATACAGGTGTTCAGTACTGTTTTCTTCGGTATACCGGTCTAGATACAGGTGTTCAGTACTGTTTTCCTCGGTATACCAGTCTAGATACAGGTGTTCAGTACTGTTTTCCTCGGTATACCGGTCTAGATACAGGTGTTCAGTACTGTTTTCTTCGGTATACCGGTCTAGATACAGGTGTTCAGTACTGTTTTCCTCGGTATACCAGTCTAGATACAGGTGTTCAGTACTGTTTTCCTCGGTATACCGGTCTCGATACAGGTGTTCAGTACTGTTTTCCTCGGTATACCGGTCTAGATACAGGTGTTCAGTACTGTTTTCTTCGGTATACCGGTCTAGATACAGGTGTTCAGTACTGTTTTCCTCGGTATACCGGTCTAGATACAGGTGTTCAGTACTGTTTTCTTCGGGACCGGTCTAGATACAGGTGTTCAGTACTGTTTTCCTCGGTATACCGGTCTCGATACAGGTGTACTGGTGTCTACCTGTGCCGTCAGTCTTAAACTGGCAGATGTGTGAGTGGACTTTGGTGTGGCGGACCTGTCTGAGAGGAGAGTCTGAGCTAGGCCGGTGCTTAAATGTCCATATTTTGTGAAAGTGACTCCGCATTCATGTGTTCATACAGAAGTATTCACAGTGCTGGATGTAGACCAGCTGCTGTTGTTGGTTAAATATAAATACAGTACAGTTTTTCTGGAGCAACAACGTCGTGAACTGCTAAAACTTGAGACAATGCTCGCCCCTGCTCCGTCCCAAGGTTAACCATTTACACCCTGTCTTTAGGTTTCACAGCATGTGAACTACCTAAGGTTAGTGATCTACAGCCTGACGTGGTGGGAAGCGACCGTTTCCGTGACGGTACCGACGGGTTGTTTGTTGGCAAAGCAACAACAAAGAGGTTGAGGAGAAAACAAGAGACCGAGGAAAGGGAGTCCGGTCTACAAAAGAGAGCAGTTTAACGTACCTCATCCATCTCCTGGACCATTTTAGTGAGTTTGTCGTCGTCCTCTAGGATCTCGTTGAGTTGAGTCATCGTGTAAGCGCTGAACTTGTTGGAAAAACTCGACATTTTGTCTCTTTGTAGTGTGTTTGTGTCCGCCTGTGATCCTCTTCTCGCCTCAGACTGTGACAGCTGACTGAGCTTCTCTTACCGGAAGTAGTGTCAGGCCCCGTGCTGCCTTCACGGGCTGTCAGAAATACTGGAATCACCACCTAAACGCTGAATCTTTCACAAAATTCGCTATATTCTTAACATTATAATTAAATAACATACAGAAACATACCGATTTTTACTTTGGCGGGTTATTTATTAATAGAATATTATATTAAAGGTCCCGTATAATGCTAATTTTCAGGTTCATACTTGTATTTTGTGTTTCTACTAGAACATGTTTACATGCTGTAATGTTCAAAAAGCCCTTTATTTTCCTCATACTGTCAGCCTGAATATGCCTGTATTTACCCTCTGTCTGAAACGCTCCGTTTTAGCGCATTTTGACGGAATTGCAACAGAATTGCGTTGCTAGGCAACAGCTTGGGTCCATGTGTACTTCCTGTCAGCTGATGAAATTCACATACACTGCAACCAGGAAATAAACTGGGACACATTTAGTAATGTTTACGTTTAAAATTGTGTCAAGGATCTAAATATTGTATATTCGTGACATCACGAATGGACAGAAATCCTGACAGCTTGTTTCAAATGCAGAGTTTCTGAATACGGGCTGTGTGTATTTCCCTGTGGATTGAGTGTTTTGATACTTTCACAGTATTAGTAACGTGAAAATCTCACTTTTTTATAATGTGGGACCTTTAAGATATAACACATATCTTATCTGTGAATTAAAATTCCTCACCTCACACCTAACTTGATCGGACTGGCTCTAGTTTTGTGCCTGACAGTAGTGTCAGCATGGCTGCTGCCAAATGATATGCAAAAAACACGATGAATAATGAGGAGAGGTCATTATGTTGTACGATGCTTAGAGAAAATAACCTTCAAATACTACCAATATTTCAACATCCTTGTTTACATCGGCTGAAATCTAGAGGAGGGATTTACGGGGCGACTATGAATGCAGCATTTGGTATTATTTCTACATGTCTGTTTCCAACATTTTATTTATTTTTATGCTTTATTTATTGAACTCATGCTCATTAACATAGGTACAAATAAATACATGGACAGTTGGGAAAAAAAGACAAAAAGAAGACAAATAATTACATGTATATTTCATAATGCCAGAGTTTATGTTATTTACATCATGTTCTAATCATTTAATAATTTAAAAGTCTTAATGTTTTTTTTTTCGTTTTTAATATTGGGTATGATGGTGCTATACTGTTTGAATTCATTAATAAAGTGCAGGAAAGTCTAATGAATTTGACATTTTCCAAAAATGTATGTATAATTGTATTATATACAGCATGTTATTTCCAATCTTATCTTGACTAAAAGATATCATTACATCAAACGTTTTTATTTCAACATTCATCTTAAGTTTCTTTTGTCGGAAGTTGGCTCCATCCATCGAGAACATTCTTGTATGTATACAGTGAAAGAATAGATGGGAAATACTCTTTTTCAAGTTCACAGAAATCACATTTATAATCAATATCCAGCTTGAATTGCATTTTGAATTTATCAAGAAATTCTGTATAAGATAATAAATAACCATTTTTATTAAGTAATTGGCCAACTGTCAGTATGCCTTTATTAAACCATGTGTGATAGAAAATAGTCCTGTTTTTATATCTTTATTGTTCCATATGAAATACTGTACCTACGGGGTGAAAAGTTATGTTTGTAAGCTAATAACCATGCTGTCAGTGCTTGAAAATTTGCTAATTTAATCAGGATTTTATCAACAAAAGTCACATTTTAATAGAAATTTGATACCACCAACTGGATCCAACAGGTAATTGGCGAAAATATTCCAAATTCTAGCCTTGTTTTTTTGAGTATTCAATAATCCACTTAACCTCAAATTAATTATTAACCTCCACGTTCTTTGGTATTACAAAGCACTTCTCTTTTTAAATAATGACATTTATTCCTCCAAAGGCCAAAATACAGTCTATTTCTACAGTATTCATTATACATCATTTTTGTTTACAGAGATTTACACACTTACATCCTGTATCTCTAGAGTGATTAATTGATTTATCCTCTTCACAGACAATCATAGATCTCTACAGTGAGTTCAGGTCAACAGACAAAGGCACCGGTCTCATTACAGCACTTTACTGGTGGAATTATAAATTTTGTAGTTGAAGAAATACAAAGCATCTCCACACCTGCTACTGTAATATCCATATAAAAAGCACAAACAAATCCTGAGGAAGACTTCAGTAAAGCAATAATTTATCTGTTTGGAGTGTGATGGTGATGTATAAAAAAAAAAAAAACACAAACGTACACAGCACATCAACGGCAACATGTTGCCTATTCTTAAAGCTAATATCAGTCAGTGAAAGTGGCCTTTCATTCAAGTTTTATTTGCAGTGGCCACGCCAACCCTCTGTGATATGTTCTGATACATTCAACTGTATTTTTAACTTCATAATGCGACTCAGTTTGTCTATAAATGGATCTTACCCTGAACTGATTCTGACATAATCAAAAATATATGAAGAAGATCCTGGATGTTTTCAGTGTTCTGTGGACTAAATTCTGTTGGCGGACTTCTTCTACTCTGCATGACAATGGTTAGGCTTTACTGAATATTTGCACAATAGCCTCTACAGTACATATGATTTAAATATGTCCATCCAGCAGTATAGTCTCATTCCCACGCACCGCAGTTCATTGTCAATAGCGCATACTGAGCTCATGCTCACTGCCACCGCTGCTGCTTTGTCTTCTCCGCTGCTGTCCACCGTCCGACTTCCGGCCGGGTTTTTGGGCTGGGTTGAGGACCTCATCCCCGGTCTCGATACCCAGGACCTGCCTCTGCACCAGCTTGTAGTACAGCCCCTCACAGGCCATCAGCTGACTGTGAGACCCCTGTTCAGCCACACGGCCCCTGTCGATCACGATGATGTTGTCAGCCTTCTCCACTGTGCTGAGCCGATGGGCGATCACCAGCACCGCGTGCTCCTGCATGACGTTGTTCAGAGCCATCTGGACCTGCAGCAGACACGGCAGAGATTAACTAAATGATCACTGAGGATGAATCAGCAGCTCTCTGACACATTCAACAGTTCACTACTGCAGCCGTTCGCTTACGATGTGTTCGCTCTCTGCGTCCAGGGCGCTGGTGGCCTCGTCCAGGATGAGAACACGAGGGTTACGGACAAGAGCTCTGGCAATGGCCACCCTTTGTTTCTGCCCCCCTGACAGCTGGGTGCCTTTCTCTCCAACACCTTGGGAATAATAAGGAGCAATAATTCAGCTGCATGACATCACCTGTATAATATATAATATATAATATATAATATATAATATGAAGGTACCCACAGTACTCTTCAAAACAAAGTAATAATTGAGATGTTACTTGGGACAAGATCCCATTGATTTCTAACTGGAGACCAGTGCAGGGCAGCTAGTATGAGAGTAATAGATTACAATCTAATCCTAAGAGTAAATAGTATTAGACTTGGAGATTGCAAGAGTGCATATGGAGGAAATAACACTGGCAGTTGTCTGCATTTTGATGGTCACTGACTGGGTGTCCTAGCTTACCTGTCTTTTTCATTCCTAATGCATCAATATCTGACCTCTAAATGAACACATAGAATAATTACTGGTCTTGTAGCCGGTAGGGAGGGCGGTGATAAAATCATGAGCGTTAGCCTTGGTAGCAGCCTGCACCACAGCCTCCATGGGGACGTCTGTCAGGCCGTAGGTGATGTTCTCCTCTACCGTCCGGGCAAACAGCACTGGCTCCTGACCCACAAGACCTATCTGTGCAGAAACAAGTTACAAATGGATGCTTTTATGTGTGAAAGACCTTAACCAACAATGATCTGATCCTAGTAACAAGTATAGTGTGAAGCAAAAAGTCTTCTTCCTCTGTGCCATCAAGGTCTGTTGTTGCTCGGGAGAAATTAAATTAAAACACATCAGTGAACCACACTGTTGCACTGGGTGACATGTTCCTTCATTAATGTTGTTTACACTGAGTCTCGCATTCACCATCCTGCTGCCGTGACTACGCACTAGAGCACCAAAGTGTATTAATCCAAGGTTGAAAATAGTACCCAACAAATGAGCAATATTTACTAAAAACCAGCTGTTTTAGGAAATTACTTTATTATTTAAAGGGACTATTTGTAACTTTCAGAAATGCTTGTTAACAGCGACACCTGTGGCCGTTAAGTCAACGAAAGTCAGCGTCGGGCTCGCACTTGCTCGCTCTAAATAGACATGAACGAGAATTGCTCAAAACAGTGAGGCGACATACGTCAGCTAAAAACTCAATATCACTCTATATTTCACCTGCTTGGCAGTAATGTTAGCTGACCAGAAGAAGGTCGCTTCATGAATCACTGCTGATACTAGTGTTTGCTTTTCCTGCTTCAGCCCCGAAAAGCGGGTCGGTGCCGGCGCTGAAGCAGGACGAGAAATGTTATCGTCTCCCGACTGCGCCCGCAGGGAGACACCGGCGGCCGGAGGGAGACAATAACATTTCTCGCTGCGGAGCCCCGTCACTTCACAAGACATGGGAAACCTCTGTTGGTCTGGAGGAGCTGCAGCATTTATTTCTGCACAAACGTCCACCTTACATTCACTAGATATTCTCAGAGCTACTAACTCTTCTGCAGTGTGGAGTGAGCTCGCATGCTTGTCTAGAGGTGGAGCGAGCTGAGACAAATGCAGAATCAGCCAGTCATATCCTTTAAAAGGACATGAATCAGTCACTGTGCTGCAGACTGACCTTGGAGTGAAGGTAGTCGTGACGGAGGGTGTGAACGGGCTTTCCGTCCAGCAGCACTTGGCCTTGCTGAGGAGGGTAGAAGTTTTCCAGCAGACTCACACAGGAGGTCTTTCCACTGCCTGAAGGCCCCACGAGGGCGGTGACCTCCCCAGGACGCAACGTGAAGGACACGCCCTGCAAAACGCATCAACAGTAAGGGACTGATTTTGTAAACTTCAAACATTTGCCAAAAAAAAATTATATATAGACATTATTTGCACATACTTTAATTTCTCGACAAATATGACTACTATCATGTTCAAATAATCTAAAAAATGTAATGCTGCCGGATTCCCTCAGAACTGTATTCCTGACATGGTACTAAAGCTTATCCAGTAGCTTTTAGACACTAAAAGACACAGTTCACCCCAAAATCAAAGACACAGATTGTTCCTCTGACCTGTTGTGCTATTTATCAGTCTAGATAGTTGTGGTGTGAGTTGCTGACTGTTGGAGGTATCGGCTGTAGAAATGTCTGCCTTCTCTCCAGTATAATGGAACTAGATGGGGCTTCGCTTGTGGTGCTCAAAGCGCCAGAAAATACATTTGACAAACTCAACATCAATATTTCTTTCCATAAATCATGACCCGGTTACTGGAGAGAAGGCAGACATCTCTACGGCCGATACCTCCAACACTCTGCAACTTACACCAAAACTATCTAGACCAGGGGTCAGCAACCTGCGGCTCCGGAGCCATATGTGGCTATTTAGCCCCTCTCCAGTGGCTCCCTGTGGAAATTAATAACTGTTTTTTGTTTACATTTTCATTTTTATTTATCATTGTTGTAGCTCTATAATACGACGGTACGACGGAGTATTAGGGCCACATCGAGGAAAAAAAGAAATCTGAGATTTCGAGAATAAAGTCGTAATATTACGAGAATAAATTCATAATATTATAAAGTAATAATTTTACATGTTATTTTGTTTTTTCTCATAAAGTTATGACTTTATTCTCGTAATATTACGACTTTTTTTCTAGTAATATTATGACTTTATTCACGAAATCTCTTCTTTTTTTTTTTCTCAATGTGGCCCTAATACTCCGTCGTACATTTGCACTTTGGCCCTTCACTGCATTAGACTTATAAACTATATACTTAGACTATAAACTGTGTTACCTTCATCACAATGCTCAAATGTTTTGCGGCTCCAGACAGATTTTTCTTCTCTTTTTTTTTTTTTTTTGCCTAAAATGGCTCTTTTGATAGTAAAGGTTGCTGACCCCTGATCTAGACTGATAAATAACACTACAGGTGAGAGGAACAATCTTTAATGCAGATTTTAAATAAAAGGCTTGGACTTGCCCCAGATTATAGCAAACATATGCAATATATCTGTCTAACCCTGGTTTCAATTTACACTTTTCTGAGTGAATCAGAAGTGACGTGACCCTCCCCCGGAGACAAACTGATCTGTTATATACACTTTATCAACACACGGTGGCAGCATGATCCCTCAGAACCAACCTTGAGAATCTCAACATCAGGGCGTGTTGGGTAGGCAAACTTGATGTCTTTAAATTCAACCACACCGGTGCATGACTCAGGAGCCTCTGTGCCATCAGCTGGGTGTTTGGGTTCCCTGTCCAGGTACTCAAACACTTTCTCAGCAGCTCCAACTCCCTGCATGAGGCCCGTGTACACCGATGCAATACTCTGTAAGATAAACCACATGGGACCAAAGGGTTATTAGTGTCCTCATACACACATAACGAAAGGAATGAATAAAACGGATGAATTACCTCAAGACATTCTGCCAGTTCCAGCACATATATGAAGAAGGATATCAAGGCACCGCCAGTCATCTGACCGCTTACTACGAGGTGGCCGCCGTAGTAGAGGATAGCAATCTCTAAAGCCAGCTCTGAGATCTGAAAAACACACACACAGATGCCCCACTGTAACACACCGCTATCAAGAAATAAATGACACTTTACAGAACAGATTTAGAGCTTTACACTGTCATGTGAAGGGGCAGATGCTGATACCTACACAGCTGGACCACACGTAGCAGGCATAGGCCAGGGCTTGTTTCTTGTTGAGCTGGTACATGGCCAATAGCCTGACGTAGTAGGAGTCGGCCTCCCCACACTCGTTGGCAAAGCTCCGCACCGTCCTCATAGATGAAATGGTTTCTTCTGCAACTTTATTAGCCTCTGCAAGTGTGGTCTGCACCTCTTTGGTCAATTTCTGAAAAACAAGAAATACAAAAGAAGTTAATTCAATGTTATCTTCAAATGAAATGGTCAACGCAGACACTCATCTACTTCACCTTGTAGTAATCGCCGTAAAGCTGAGAGACGATGGCGATGAAAGGGAATCCCATGATGGTCACCAGCGTGAGCTTCCAGGACATTCCGAACATGAAGATGAAGAAGCCAACGCCCTTGATGGCGCTCCGCAGGAAGACGTTGATATTATTGGAGATGAGGTCACTTATTTGGGTGGTGTCAGCTGACAGCCGTGAGATGATGTCACCTGCAGGGCGATATAGGCAGGTAATACCGTTAGAAGGACTGCAGAACCCCCGTACAGGGAGAGAAATCAAAATCAATAATAATAACTATATCACCTGTATGGTTTTCATCAAAAAAGGCGATTTCCTGCCTCATCAGAGTTCTGAAGAGATGGTTCCTGAGCCGGAGGTTTAACTTAGCAAACGTCAGGGTGAAGACTCCTCCACGTACTCCCATTGCAAGTGAACTGAGGAGAGTGTGTCATAGAGCATTTAAATTTGGCACGCGGGACACGTGTGACGTTTTGGCTTCAAATCTAGTCGAGCAGCTTCACCATATGTCATTATATCATCATGCTGCGTTTCCTGATCCCTCCCACCTCTGTCTACTGTCGAACAATGGCAAAATGACAAAGCAATTATAGTTATTATTACCGTTATAATCAATAAAACATCTGAATTCTAGTTTGCAACACTTTCATATAAACAAATACCGGTGTCACCTTATCTGTTATTAGTGTTTCTCTTGTTTTATTTTGAAAATTGCACACAGGAACACAGTGACGACATACATCAACATCAGAAGAGCACCTGGAGAGACTCACCTGAATATGGCCAGCACTGACAGCGTGATCACAGGCTTAGCGAAGTACTCCATGCTCTGGTGAACCACGATGCTGTCTATTGCTTTCCCAATGTAGTACGGTATGAAGGCCTCACCTGCAGGTTAAAGAGAGAGGTTGAATATACAACATGAGGGCCGTCCACATACTGATATGTTTCAGTCTTTTCATACGTGTAATGAGCTTTCCTACATGTCATCAGTTATTAACATGCTCAATAATGAGACATTTGTTTTCACAATAACCTCAGGAATTCATTAACATTAGTTTAAGAGTGAGGCTGCAACAATAAATCACTTAACCAATAAGTTGATCAACAGAAAAATGATTGTCAATTATTTTGATAATTAATAAATGGTTTAGGTCATTATCTCATGTCATAATAAACTAAATATCTTTTGGGAAGAAAACAAGCAATTCTGAAAAAGTGCCCTTGGACTCTGGGAAACTATCCCTGAGATGGACATTTTTCTCTAATTTCTGATATTCCATAGACCAAATGATTAACTGAGAAAATAACTGGCAGACTAATAATAATTAAATTGTATTATTATTATTAAAAGGGTCATGATTTACACTGTTGGCAATCGTTTTGAAGGTGAGGTAACATTTCATGGAGCTCTGTTTTGAAGCTTATTATACGAGTTATTAAGTGACATGTAAATGCACAGCAGCATCTTTGATAAACAGCAATGAGCTCCTCCCACCCCTGTTCCTATCTCTAATTCTTAGTTTCTTTTTTTTGTCAGTGTAAACATAAGGACAACTACGATGGAGTATTAGTGCCACATTGAAGGGGAAAAAAAATGGGAGATTTCGAGAATTAAGTCATAATATTACTAGAAAAGAAGCCGTAATTTAATGAGAATAAAGTCATAACTTTTCAAGAATTTGTTTTTGTAATATTACGAGTATAAAGTCATAACTACAATAAAAAAAAGTTGTGATGTTAAGAGAATAAATTCATAACTTTACGAGAAAAAAGTCGTAATATTACGAGTATAAAGTCATAACTTTACAAGAAAAAAAAGTTGTAATATTACGAGAATAAATTCATAACCTTACGAGAAAAAAAGTAATTTCCTCCTCCAAAAAAGAGTCAGTTTCTCCCAGGTCACCGTGGTTCTTTCTTCGGAATAAACACAGTTTCTTGCACAATCAAGGTCCTGATACTGATGATAATGTGGTGCTGATGTGCCAAAAGATGAAGTATTTAGTTATTTGTGAAAACAAAACTGAATATATGAATATAACTTCACAAGATGCTCCACGTTCCTCATTTTCACACAGGCAGCACACTGCTCTATTTCCCCTCTAAAATAACACGTACAATTATTACTTTATAATATTATGACTTTATTCTCATAATATTACGACTTTTTCTCTTAAATTTATGACTTTATTCTCATTTTACAACTTTTTTATCTTAAATTTATGACTTTATTCTCATAAAATTACGACTTTTTTTCTCATAAACTTAGACTTTATTCTCAAAATATTACGACTTTTATTCTCATAATATTATGACTTTATTCTCGAAATGTCAGATTTATTTTATTCCCTCAATGTGGCCCTAATGCGTGTTGTGTAATCTGGAATGAGTCACACAGTCATTACCTATAGACTCACTACTTGTTGAGCTGTTGCACATGGGTGTTGCAATCCTTGGTAGCAGACCAGATTAACACTTTGATTGGACGGGTTTATATCACCATGTCAAGAACACTCACACACAGCACAGATGATGAGGAAGACGACGGCTATAGAAATCAGCCCGCCATCCTTTTTGCAGTAGGTCAGCAGACGTCCCAGTGTCGCCCCAGAGCTCGTGTTCTCCTGGCTTCCTTCCTCCTTCTTCTTCTTCCTCTCACACCCCACCTCCTCCTCCTCCTCCTCCTCCTCTTCCTCACCAGCTGTCCCCACCAGCTTTTCAGTGTCCTCAGAGCCCCCTCTTCCTCCACTGTTGGTACTGTTCCCCGATTTGGACTCCTTCCCCAGCAGTGTCCAGAGCAGCAGGACACCCAGAGAGGAGGCACAAGTCCAACATATGAGGCTCAGGACCCAGGGCTGGAGGGTCAGAGGCTCCAGCTCCGTCAGCATCAGCAGCTTGGTCAGGGCGTAGGTGATGACCAGCATGCAGATGAAGACGATGAGGGTGGTGAGTTTAGCCACCCTCGGTGGGCCGTCTTCTCTATTCCATGACACCCCGATGGAGGCTCCCAGCAGGAGGGATGCTCTGAGCAGCACAGTCCACCACAGGTCCACCGCTGACTGGAGGATGTTAAAGTGCAGGGTCTCCTTTCTGAAGATGCTCCAGTGGGATCCGTGTGTATACAGGACAGTGGTGACGACCACGTCCAGCAGGATGTACAACACAGTGCAGCTCACAGCTACTCTGACGCCCATGCTGATTATCAGGAGAGAGGTATCATCAGTAGATAGATAGATACATAGATCTACCAGGGTTATACTATCACAGCTAATAACAAAATCTGGCTGACGACTTTAAAGCTGCAGTGGGTAGAAATGGAGCAAATATGATTAAAAACAGTTTATAAAACGATCACTATATCCTGACAGTAGTGCATGAGACAGGTAATCTGGAACAAATGATGTGCCTCTGTGTCCTCCGGTGCTCCTAATGGCATCTGGAAGATTTCACAGACCGGAGGAAAACAACCAATCAGAGTCGAGCTGGAGCCTTGCTGTCTCTGAGCAGCTGTCAATCATTCACCAACTCTGATCAAAAGGTCAAGCTAGGCAGCGCTGATCAAATATGAATCAATATTATGTTACTGTAATGCTTCTTTCTCGCCTCAAATGTTTTCAGAAACATCTTGTAGTGTACTGTTTAGCTGTAAAATGAGAAAGTTTGTGACCCGGCAGCCATGTTGAGATCAGTTGAGTTAATACTAAGCACCGCCCACCAGCCGGAGCACAGGAACGCTCAATAGAAACACTCTCTCCCTAAAATGACCTGTGGTTGGCAAGAGTCTCCCGACATGGGCTAGATATTCTAAAGCCTGAAAACAGAGCCATGATGAGGTGCAGAAGTCTACTTTTCTCTTAGAACACTTGAATTACAAGATGCTGAAAGGTTATTATGGAATTTGTATTGGTATTCTGTACAAAATCCATTAAATAATTGTATAAACAAATTATACCCCCTGCTTATAAATAAGCAGAGTTAATTTCATAAACAATCACATTTATACATATAAATGAATTAAATCCGATAGCAACATAAATGAAACATATACCAAACAAAATGAAAAACACAAAAAAACAAAAAAATATATAGAATAAATAAAAAAAAGAATAAAAAAAGGAAAGGACCAAAAAAAAACCTGTTATGGAAATTTTGCCCAATGATGCCAAAAACATTCTGCCTACTGAAGCTTTAAGTGGACACACAATTATAAATACTGCGAAAGTAAGTCTACAATATTTCAAGATCACTCAGAGGAAGCAGCTAAAAAAAGGAATATTTTGTTTGTTATTTCTTTAGACTTACTTTTATATTGAAGCGGATGTGCTTCCGGTGTCCGGCGGCTCGTAGTTAAAGTAGTTACCGTAGTCCTCCAATAACAAGTAGGGAGTGAGAGGTCACTGCGCTGTCAATGATTGACCAGCACGGTTGTAAAGTCGGTTAATGTTCAGCTACGTTATTTATTATAGGGTTAGCTGTGAGCCATGAGGAGCTAACAGTTATCCGGTACCGGAGTTAACGTTATTTAGCAGCTGCCGGTGAGTTGTGTTGCGTCCGGTAGCGTCAGTATATTTACATCCCAGCCAGCCAGGTGGACCTTCAAAGCTTCACTATAGTCTCTCTCTGTTCAGCACTAAACACGCAGCAGCAGCGTAAATACGGTCACGTTGACGGTACACGCTCAGAGACGTCAGAGACGGTATCCACGTAACACACCAGTAATCAAAGATCGTCTATGATACAGAGAAGTCACACTGTGCAGGTCTGACAGGTCACGTCACCCGGAAGTAAAAAGCAAACATGTCAAAATAAAAGCCAAGAAGATAAGTTCAGTCATTCTATAAAAGTGTAACACTATTTAAGCACAGGATCGGGGTAATAGTAGAAGACACATAGGCTAAATAAATACACAAATAAACACATACATAGCTACATAAATAGATATTTTTTTGTTTTGTTCTTTTCATTAAAGGGATTACTTGTAACTTTCAGAAATGCTTGTTAACAGCGACACCTGTGGCCGTTAAGTCAACGAAAGTCAGCGTCGGGCTCGCGCATGCTCGCTCTAAATATACCTGAATGAGCATCGCTCAAAACAGTGAGGCGACACACGTCAGCTAAAACCACAATATCACTCTATATTTCAGCTGCTTGGCAGTAATGTTAGCTGACCAGACGAAGGTCTCTCCATGATTACTGCTGATCCTAGTGTTGGCTTTTCCTGCTTCAGCAAAAGCGGGTCGGTGCCGGGGCTGAAGTAGGAAGAGAAACGTTATCGTCTCCCGACTGCGCCCGCAGGGAGACACCGGCACCCGGTCGGAGACGATAACGTTTCTCGCTGCGGAACCCAGTCACTTCACAACACACGGGAAACCTCTGTTGGTCTGGAGGAGCTGCAGCAGTTATTTCTGCACAAACGTCCACTGTACATTCACTAGATATTCTCAGAGCTACTAACTCTTCTGCAGTGTGTAATGAGCGTGCGTTCACGTCTAGAGGTGGAGCGAGACAGCGAGAACGCGCGCTGCGTCAGTGAAGGCAAGCACGCAGAGAAGCAGACACTCCGGCCACACGCGAGCGCGCATACGCGAGCGCGCATGGGATCCCAACCCGGTACATTTCTACGCTTAAAAAGTTAAAAACAGTCCCTTTAACATGAATGTCTTTTATCCAAAAAGTGTGTGATAAATTACAGGGAGGGACTCTACAGATGTTTTATAGAACTCTCACGTAATTGACACTTTTCTCTCTCACACCCTCTAAATTGTTTTGTTTCCTAAACCTAAATAAGTAGTTTTGTTGTCTAAACCTAACTAAGTAGTTTTGTTGTCTAAACCTAACCAAGTCGATCTTTTCCTAAACCTAACTAAGTAGTTATATTGTAGTAGTAGTAATAGTATAGTACTATGGGCTGTTTCTTTATGTCGGCAGGTGAGAAGCACTATGTGGCTACTCCTTTCAACACACCCGACACTTCCACCTTACCCCTTGCACTCCTCCTAGGAAGGCTGTAGTCTAGTAGTTGTAGTTCTGTTTTCACCCAGTGGAGTGTGCCATAGGACCAGTAGACTATTTCATGCTCCCATGCTCCAGACAGGAGTCCAGTTTGAGCCAGATACATAGAAAGGATGATAGAAGGCTACTGTAGTTTATCTGATTAAGATTATTTCACAATTTTTAAGCAGTGAATATGTTCACAATACTCTGTGATCTAGCTCTCAAAAGACACTAAGATACGCAATCCTTTTTGGTATTTCTCCAGGCATGGGCGATGCAGAGCCTGGCAAATTCCGATTAAGATAATGTATCGTATTTTTTTAAATTATTTTTTTGTGATGTACTATTAAGTTGTGCAGATTTAATTAAAAGCCTAATTAATTACATGTGGAAATTGCCTTTGTGGTCCTTTCCAGCAGAGGTCCCCACCTCACGCTACCAAATTATTGTTCACCGTTTCAGAGTATAGGCTACCAAATAACTTCACATTCTACAACATTATCAAGCTAATGTTCAGTTTCATAGCTGCTGATCATTGTTGGCTACGTCACGTAGCCTGCACAACCTATGGAATTTATCAATCCTGGGACATTACATAGTCAACAAATCAATCTGCCAATGTGGTATTGATCAGATCATATTGAGGGGCCATCAGCTTTTCAATTTAGTTTGGAGGGAGATTCGGTATCAGTGAAGTCAGTGCATTTTATGAATAGGCCTTCAGTGACGTTACCTGCCACAGGGGTCAGAGGTCACCACTCCTAAACCCCCAAGGATTTTTTTTTTTTTTTTTTTAAAGTTCAGCAGTCAAATTCTCAGTTTTGACGCATTTATAGATGAAAAATCAAGTCAATAATCACGGTCAATGATAAATAAGTATAATTGATCAGCATGTTTGCCAACCTTCAGACATCATAGTCTAAAATGATGATTAATCAGCCTGAGTTCACTTAAAAAACTGAAATCACTAACTTTCCATATTCTGTTTGGTGGTTTATGATGCTTTTCAATCATTTCTAGCCTATTTGGTAGTATATGTAATTTAGTTAATTTGTTCCGACATCATGATAATGCTGATTTTTCAACTAGCGATTAGTACCAGCGAGTATCTGGAGTGATGATGTCACTGCTAAGCTACAATTACATTTTGTTCAACCAGCGTCAGACTGTTGTAAAATAACCACAGAACGCCTCCATGTTTATGTGCACATAAAACATGTCGTTATGATCAGTTATTTTAAACAGTTTGTTCTGCACATCAACAGGCGTGTTGGAGACGGACGCATGTATGTATATATGTATATAACAAAAATCTGGACGTTTCAGGGAAGATAGATTGATGACTTCTGTATCACTTAATACATCTGATGTGATTTTATTACAAAATGACCATATTAGCCTACCAACACGCAGAGATTGTATTGATAATACAGATGATGGACTGTAAAAACAATACCTTTTATTATATTTAAATAAAAACTGTCTATTTGGTTTGTTGGTATAGTATCGTTTGTGTTTGTACTCGATGCAACGAGAGATTCATCTTAAGTTCACTTCTATTTATATAACGATATCAACGTATACAGCTCAAAACCTGTGAAATTGTCTTTAGGGTGCAGCACCCTGTGCCCAGTGTAATGAATCTGGATTGCCTGTCTGACTGTGTGTCTGAAAAGGTCAACAAGCAACCGGAGGTAATAAATGAGGCCGAGGTGGACTGCCTGTGTGGGCGTAATTGGGCTAAAGATCCAATACAGGGGAACAGTGACTTATGGGTAATTACCTGCAATGTCCTGAGAAGAAGAGCTGTGAGTGGCTGTCTCTCTGATTCAATCAGCCCCACACAGAGCAGTGCAACGCACAGCCTCGGTCTTAATTGTCCGATATGCTTTCCCCCCGATGCACAACTGTTTCTGCAGCCGTTTCCTCTCCGCTTACTCCAGCAGCGAGAGAGAGAGAGAGAGAGAATCACACACTTGTGAACTCATTCACACACACAAAGTGCCCCTGTGTTGCTCACAAACAAGTACGCATTCTCCACCCTATGACCTCTACACACAGATGCACACAATTCCTATTTTGCTCTCTCTCCGACACACAAATCTATTTACATTCGAGCTCTCGGAATACAGTGTGTTGTACATTTTCTTCATTAACATCCTCTTCAGTCGCTGAGTGCTGATCTGAGTTGACCTTTACTGTGCAGTGTTGTGCTGCTCCTGTACTTTTAATGACACAGTTGGCAGCGAGTTAAGGAGGTCTTTTGTTTCGGCAAGTTACATTTTAAATTGAATCCACAATAGAATTATGTTCTAAATCACAATCAGTAACATGATCTGGATAACCCCATGAAATCTTATTTTCCTTTTCCAACACTATTTTTAAAATCACAACGACATAACAAGTAACATTAGATTATTGGTTTTATTAAATACTGGGTCCAGTTTAACCCTTGTCCTACCAACATATTTTACATACATGTAAGGACTACCAACAAGAATAAACTACTGTGAGAAACAACCAGCCAGATCGTTATTTCGTCTCAAAACATTATTAGTTATGTAATTAATGTCCTCTGAAGAGGAAAAATCAGATATGATTATTTTAGGATTATTTTAGGAAAGTTACAGTTACTTTCTGTATTAGGCAATTTAAATCTATATTAAATCTAGATTATTTTATATTAGATTTTAAAAACAGGATTAAGGACTATTTGAACACTGACTGTACTTATCCTGGTACTGAATGACATTGATGTAATTTGCTTTTTGTTTTAAGTTTTTAACTTTTTGCTGTTTTGGAACTGAAACAGATTTTAAATCTCAATGGGACCATCCTGGCTAAATAAAGGTTAAATAATAATGATAATAATAATAATAATAATGATAATAATAATAATAATTATAATTATAATAATTATAATAATTATAATAATAATAATAAGTGTCTGCATCTGTGTCTGTGTAATTCAAAATGACTGACAGAGTGACCCTACCCCCTGTTAAATTTTTAACTGCATAGGCAGAATTGGGTGCTTTTGACTGGGGTTCCCTAGGACAGTGGTTCCCAAAGTGGGGTCCGGGGACCCCATGAGGGGGTTCCAGGGGAGTCCCCAGCAAAAAGGGGAATCATTTATTGTCACTGTAATTCCATCCATAAGTAACACAATGACATAATGTGATTATTTTGGTCATGGGTTTCATACACTTTCTGTAATAAAACTTCCAAAAGCAAAAATCCTATCAGATCGGGTCCATGGTCTAATTTGTGTCAGTTTAGGGGTCCTTGAAAAAGTTTGGGAACCACTGCCCTAGGAACCCAATATATTGGTATACTTTTTGGTATTTTCAAAAAGCGCTAATTAAAACAGAAACAGATTGGGAAACTGATTGACAAAATCATGAAAAATTGCAATAATAGAATAAAATACCTGCGAGATATGACAAAAAGTATATCTCTGGGGTCTACGGGGACCCCAGTAGGATTAAGTTTAAGAAGTATTTAGAAACACATTAAAGCAGCAGTAGGCAAGATAGATGGAGCAAATATGTTTAAAAAAAGTTATTTTTATAAAACAGTCACTATATCCTGACAGTAGTGCATGAGACAGGTACTCTAAAAAAAGTCATGTGCCTCTGTGTCCTCTGGTGCTCCTAATGGCATCTGCAAGATTTCACAGACCGGAGGAAAACAACCAGTCAGAGCTGATCTAGAGTCTACCTGCCAAAGTCTCCGTCACGGGCTAGATTTTTTAAAGCCTGAAAACAGAAACCATGGTTATTATGGAATTTTTGCCCAACGACGACAAAAAATTCTGCCACTGAAGCTTTGATATTGTTTGGAAAACATAATTAACACATACTTGCTAAAATGTTTTTTTTATTTTTGAAGACAACTTGTGTAAAAAAAACAAACATGCACAAAATGATTAAGATGCTGTATATACATTTATTGTGTAACTCGTCGAAAGCTTATTGATCACACATACAACACTGGAAAGGCTCAACTGGTAAGAGAACAATATCGAATATAAATCGTCAAAGATCAACTCAACTCTTGGCCTTGAGTAAAACGGTTGTCGACAGACGAGGACAGTGGCTCCACGGTTGAGGGGTTCGAAGTCATATTAATGAAGCCGATGCAAACCGATGAATTATGGCGTTGACTTTTTCACACTTGAGACCACAATGCAGCTGCTTCCAGTTCTGACAAGCAGAATATTTCTAGTTTTACGAGCCTGGATGACGCTTGTCAGAGAATAACAGTGCACACATTGCTCATGCTGCCCCCGTTCACTGTGGTCAAATGAGGTGGCGGTGGCGGTGGTGGTGGTGGTGGGATGACCTGAGTGTTCTGAGCACACTAATAAATAACACATGGATAGAAGTGGAGCCACTAAACATAGTCATAAAAAGCCAGCCTCTGTACTCAAGTCAAGAGTTAAATTATTTCCCGAACAATCTGAAAAATGTCTGGC
Organism: Sebastes umbrosus; assembly: GCF_015220745.1. Lineage (NCBI taxonomy): Eukaryota > Metazoa > Chordata > Actinopteri > Perciformes > Sebastidae > Sebastes > Sebastes umbrosus. The sequence goes on from NC_051276.1 coordinate 10,698,128, forward strand.
CGAGCGTTCTTTGATAAAGAGTTACAACCAGCGCAAATTCCAGCACTCGAGATTACTTCCAGGCTTAACAGAGTGACAAAAAGCCAACCTTGAACCGACACACAAACCAAGAAGCTGGAGGCCAAAACACATCTTTAAAAAAAAACACTGTAGCCCCTTCAAATGCACTTTTCAATAATGAAATGCTGAAATCACATAGCGGGAGATCTGTAAGAGTGTAGAGTCTAACTATTTCACTCTGCTCTATATTTTATTTTGATATGACTTCATAAAAGACTATATCTATCTGCTCTATGTATCCACAAATCTTATAGCAAACATTAAACACTCCATTACAGTACATCATTCAATCAATCTGGTAGTGTAAAATATGTCCCATAAACATAAACTCTGTCGGACAAAAAACTGAAGCTTATTGATATCCATGTTCCTCATTGTCTGATTATTGTGCTGAATAAAAAAAAATAATGCTGTTTATAATAACAGGTAAATCATAGACTTGATTTAGTCCAAAATACAAAATCTGAATATTTTAAACATCATATATATGTGTGTGTGTGTACAAAGTGCTTGCTCTAAAGTGTCCGTAACATTGATAAGCTTGAAATGCAAACTTTTACACTATAGGTTAAGAATGAGCTCATTGTGTACTGGCAAAAAAAACATGCAGACGAAATATAGTAAACACCTGTACAGTAAGCTTGAACAAAAAAAAAAAAAAAACACCTCTCGATTTCTCTTCCTCGCTGCAACCTTTTTTTTTTTAAAAAAAAAAAAACACTATCAGTGATTTCACTTTTTACAACTTTTCCTCGATATCATAACTGCATTGCATATTCCAGTTTGCACACATTCACAATCACCACGGTACAACTGAAACACAACCTCAGCAGTGATTTTTTTTCCCATTATCTGATTTTCCTTCATGAACACAGAGAGCCTGATGGGGGGATCTTTGGATGGGTGTGAACACTGAAAGTTGGATGAGCATCATTGGGTGACTGTATTACATCTTGACTTTGGGTGCACAACTGTCCTATTGTTGCTACTGATAACTGAAACATTTCCAGATATCATCCACTTCGCAGGTTTTTTATCACCAAACATTCACACAACACAGAGATCGCTGCACTCTCTTGAATGACCCCGTCCCAACCAGAGTAAGGCTGAATGCAGGAAAAAACACATGTACCGAGCAGCAATATATTGTGATTAGTAACATTAATGACATACAAATATAGAATTTTACAGCACTAGTAAATATATTAAGACATTTCTGCAACAGCATGACTTGCTGGTATCATCAGCACTATAGGCAGCGACGACAGACAAGAGGGACACAAAGAGAGAAATGGCACACGTATATCGTATTCACAGTTTTCTTTTTTTAAAAATGTCATTTTATGGCTCTTGAGATTGTCCGATACAAAAGACCTATTCTATCTGCTTAGCCTGCTTATCTCAAGGATGATTCCAAAGCGACGTGATTCAAGGAAGTGTTTCCTTTTTGCACGCTGAAGTATGTTTTGTTGTGATGTGCTCATTTGGAGGCTGCCTTGATGCTATACAATAACTTCTAACTCATTCATAGACTCGCTGTAATGAAAATCCATTGTGTTGTATGACAAAACCATGCATATCGCACAATCTCTATTAAGCTTAGATAGCTTATTGTATACATTATTATGCTATGCTGCCGTGTGTGTTATAGGCATATTGTCAACATCTTTATGATGAGAATTCATAGGATGAAAACACATGAGGACAAAAGGTGTCCTCTGCTGTCCTCTCACCCACACAGACCATTATAAAAAGCTTACATTGTCACTGAACCGAGGGCAAGCTTACATTACAAGCTAATGTGACTAAATAATTGATTAAGCAACAGAAGTTTTTGGCCTAAATTTGGTTATTCTAAGAAAAGTATGGGGGCAAAGTAACTATGTCTAATTATACACATATTACCTGCTATGTCTGACTCAGGTTTTCTGGCAAAAACAATCACATCTATCTGTGTATTTGTTCCTCTATTAAGCCAGAACTTGGAACTCAAAAGTCTTTCAGCCCTGATCAACATTTTTTGGTTTGGAAATTGTGGTCAGTTTTATGAGCATGATCGGAAACGTGCAAATTACGGTGGCCTCAGAAGATTTGCATCCTTGCAACTATTTTCAATTAAAAACATGTCAGCTCATCATTTTTATGACTATGTCCGGAAGGCAAAATTAAATATCAATTAAGGCAAATGTTTGTGTTTGCATGCATGTTATTGTGTTAGTGTGTGTGCATGTTTTTAGTTGTGAATCTATGCACAGAGAGGCTTTACAAGAATTCACATAGCAGAACGTAGCAATGCATAAATGCACGAATCCTAACTAAGTAAGCATGACTCAGCACAGAAACGGCAAGCCAATAACACTATCATAGGCACAGACGTGTACTTGGCAGGTAATAAGTACAAAATGTTAGCTAATTACAGCTATTACATACGTTTTCACAGTCTTTCAACTTGTTCCAGTTGCTGTCCCTGCAATAACAATGCAACGTGAGAAGAATACGACTCCCAAGTAGAAAACTTGCTCATCAAGGTTTCAGTTTACGTGATTATGAGTGAGTGCTGGTTGTAAAGGTGAGACTTGACCGCTGTCGCAGGATAAAATGCAATAACAGGTGTGTGTGTGTCCCTTCCCTTCTGCTAAATATCAATGTGCCCTTGAGCAAGGCACTTGGTGGTGCTCAGTGTACTGTGGCTCTGAATACTTACTACAAGAAAGGCCGTTTTATGCTGTAAGTTTCATGTTCTTGGTAAGCATGTCAGAATAAAATGGAATAAATAATTCCATGCTGGGACGTGTATAATCAGTCTAGGGCTGCAACTAACGCATATTTTTCATTGTATTTTTTCGATTAATCGATTAGTTGTTTGGTCTATAAAATGTCAGAAAATGGTGAAAAATGTCAATCAGTGTTTCCCAAAGCACAGGACGACATCCTCAAATGTCTCGTTTTGAACCACAACTCAAAGATATTCAGTTTACTGTCACAGAGGAGTAAAGAAAACTGAAAATATTCACATTTAAGAAGCTGGAATCAGAGAATTTTGACTTTTTTTTTTTCTTAAAAAATACTCAAACCGATGAATCGATTATCAAAATAGTTGGTGATTAATTTAACGGTTGACAACTAATCGATTAACCGTTGCAGTTCTAAATCAGTCTGTAATATTCAATGCATTCCAGGTATTAGTTTATGATGAAATGTTGTTCCCTTTTTATTCATCACCTCTGCTTCAGTTACTGATTTCCTTCATTTCCCAGAATTCCTTTTGATATCCCCAAAGGACGGAAAGAGATGTCCCAATGACTCATGTCTGTGTGTGTGCATTTGTACTGTATGTTTTTCAGCTGTTGAAAATATTTCTTCTATTAAACTCTATATAGAAAAATAGAGAAAACTATCTTGACATCATATAATCTACGTTTGGCCACGTATCCATGAAAATATGAACAGCATACCATGAAACACAATGAAGCCAGGAATGCAAGGTAAAACTGCATAGTAGTGTTTTGTGACTGTATTTTAGGGTGGATTTTTTCACAATGAGATAAGGAATCTAAGAATACAAAATAAGCCACATCTGAGCGGCAAAGCATCTCTGCCAGCAAGAGGTATCGACGACAGCTCCTTCTTGGTGTGGTGTGAAAAACATGACTAGAATGTGCTTGTCTTCTCCTGATCAATCCCACACTGACATGTCTCTGTAAGATTAAGACTTCTACAATGCCATTGCTCTAAACACAATTAGCCAGAGATTTAATGCAATCCAAGGTAGTCTAGCAGCGAGCTAATGCTTTTTCGACTCATTACAATCACAGTCTCACAGCCTATAATCTGGGTAATCTTGTGCATGGATGTCAACAAATAGAGCAAACCGTGCATTTGGTTTGTGGTGTTTATACTTTAGGCTGCCTTTGCATCAAATTAATTGACGTAGCAGATGTAAAAGAGTCGGCCTGGTAGCTTTTCACGTCGCCCTTTTCAGCACCCTCTGAAAACAAACACCTGTACACTCTCATCCACACGGTGTGCTGTGAGTTATTTGGTTTCCAGCGGGAATCAGGTAGAAACAGGCTTTTTGTGACTGCAGGGGGACTTCCTGGTCAATCAACCTTTGACACTTAAAAAAGGCCTAATGGCATTGTCATTTCACGGGGAAAGGTTCCCCAGCAGGTCTGGGGTGATGTACCCCACGGGCATCGCGGGTAGGGCCTTGAGTGGGTGCTGTGGCAGGCAGGGAGGGGTAGACTGGCGTGGGGGCGGGTTGAGGAGCAGACTGTGTTGACTGTCCACCTCCTGCACCACTGTGTAGTCTGCGACAGGAGCAAAGAACTGGGACTGGGGAGAGTCAGGAAGAATGTAAGGGGATTGGTTATCCTCTGCTGTGGATGCAGGTTTGCTCTCCGCTGGCTGAGGGTGTATGGTTTGATAACCCTCGCCAGGCATGGGAGAGCTGGGCGGAGTGCTGATCTGCCGGGCGGTGCTCTCTGTGGTGTAGCTGCCGCCTTCAGGATCTACTACCAGCAGCTGAAACTGCCGCTCCTTCTGCTTGCTTTCCTCAGAAATCTCACTGCCTTTGTGCTCTTTTCCCTTCTTTTGTTTTTCCTCGTCCGTGGCCGAGTTGCACTCCTGGATTCTGAGCTGCTGGCCAGGAGACAGTACTACGCCCCCTGAGGGCATCACGTTGCTGACTTGGGCATAGAAGTCTGTGTTGACCCAAGTCTGGGGCCCCCCGGTTTGGGTTTGGACGAGAGGCCTCTCGCCTCTCTCTGGGGCCGGGGCTCTTTCTACAACGTCGAAGGAGGATTCTCCGTCCTCGGGTTGGCCCGGCAGCAGGGTGGCCATCAGCATTAGGGTGTCTTGGATGGGCAGGTCTGGGTCATAACAGCTGGCCCGGCCTGAGTCGTCATCAGGGAAGCTGGGTGGAAACGGATGGAAACAGAGGAAAAGGAAAGAGATGAAATTCACATTTTTAGTTGCATGAAAAACACAGCCGTTACATGAGAATCTGTGCAGTACCTGACGGCGTTGGAGCACCCTGTGTTCGTGTGGTGGCTGACGGGTTGGGACAGACCCAGGAGCCTCTGGGTGTCTGAGCCCTGGTTGTCCTCCTTCTCTCCTCCAGTATCTGCATCCTCAGCGTCCACCTCGATGAACTCCACCCATGGCTCATCTTGGTAGAAATCTGGTGCGTAAGGGGGTAGGCCACCCATACCTCCACCACTCAGGATAAAATTCAGCTCATCCAGCTTCCCCTTCTGTATGTGCACAAATTTGTGTGGCATTCAGGATGCAGAAATGTATCATATAATGATAATAAAAGTCCCACCTTTTCCTATTATCTCTACAGTATTGTGACATTTGTTACATTACATGTGCTAGTCTCCTAAAGGGGGCAGTGCGAAACCCACGTGAGACAGATACAGGAAATGACAGTGTGCCGTCCATGGATGTATAATAAGACCTGGATACAGCGCCGCTGCTCAGCCTTGCTTCCATTTTTTTCCACTGGCCACTCGCGGAAAGAAAAATCCCCCTGCAGTTCAAAAAGCATTTTCCCCATGGACCACCATTGTAACAGAGACGTATGTAAAACTTTTGACAGGACACCTTAAAGTGCAAACAAGGTCCATTATTCTGAATTTTTGATGCAGGGATGTTTTATATTTGTAAATGTTTCCTTTAAACATTGTGACGTCATCACAATGTAAAGGTTATGGGCTGGAACTCGGGGTCGAATATAATCGGCAGAAGCTTACGTTAGGCTATAAATAAACTACATCACGGTCGCATGAACTTGCGTATGCACAACGAGGCTATAAGGGCAGACGAAAGTAGTCTCATTTAGCTACTTGTTAGCAACCGCCTTTTTTAAGACATGTAAAAGCTTCAAAGTTCACGAGTGGGATGTTTACTGACGTATTTGATATCGTAGAACAAAACGTTCAAATCTCTTAAGCTTGTGTTAACCACAGACTAAAAACCCATTCAAAAAAACCATTGACTTTGAGACGAGGGAACCGGAAGTGCTAAAATGCAAACTGATTTCCGGGTTTAAGACTCATTCCTGTAGCACTCTATTCTGGTAGTGGCTAGAAGGGAGCCTGTGTTGTCTTTCAAGGCATTTATTTAATTTTCTCACATCTTCTTTAAGCAATTATATGTAAAAAACGAGATGGAAATAATTACTTTATAGTTAAAAAGAAATTCATTTGTAAAGTTATATTATTTGTCAGTTCCTGTCATTTCACAATGTCACTTCCTTTGGAAGTCACTTCCGGTTGACTAACTTCCTGTTGACTAACTTCCTGTTGACTAACTTCCTGTTGACTAACTTCCTGTTGACTAACTTCCTGTTGAGCTCTACCTGGGTTTGTAGAAAGCATGGCAGACATGAGCACAGTCTGAATTCAATCCGCTAGCATGGGCCGTAAGTTGATTCATTTGATGGTAGACATGTTAAGGATCATATATTAATCAAGATTTCGTTAAAAAATGATAAAAGTTATTTAAAAACGTTTTTGTTTACAATGGCATACAAGCTAAAACAATGCTAGTAGCCATGATAACTGCTACTAGAAGTGTATAGAGTGTATATTCATATTTATGTTTATTCATATTTACTTAATATTTACTCATATTTAATAATATATTTAGTTAAAAAACAGACTCTGATATTTTTGTATCCTTTTATTTACAGTTTTCACCAACATGTCAATGAGGAATTGTGACAGTAAATGGTCAACCTTACTACGACTGTCTTCATTGGCTGCGGTTTAACTTGGTGTTTAGTCAGAGTTTCAACACATTGAATGAGAACACTACAGAGCCCGCAAACTGGGGAAACTCTCACGAGATTGTTAAGGTTAGGCATTGACCTCAAATAGTTAAGGTAAGGATAGGTCATTGGGCAGCGAGTTTTGCGAGAGTTTTTTGCAAGTTTTTGCAGATCTCAGATCAGATTTCGCAGTTTGCGGGCTCCCTTCTAGACACGACGCTGTATTCTCATTGGAATGAATAGGTGCCATCTTGGGGTCCGGTATCTAGTTCTTCTAATACATCGACGGTGCCGTCTCCTTTCTGAACCGTCTCTTATTACACCACAGGATACACTTGCAGAAGCCCAGGTAGAAAATGTGAACGAGAAAGAAAGAAATATAAGTAGATTAAAAAAGACAAGATAGAGAATAGAAGGAGAAAACGGGGAGCCGAAAAAGCCAGAATAAACTAAACAAAAAAGCTATAGGCCTACAAGCTGATGCGGCCAAATGTGCCAAACTCAGCAGCTTGTTTATGATTAAAACCAGGGGTGGACAGGTAGGACCGCCCAATGTTAACGATCACAACACTTTTGTTATTAAGGGTTATGATGATGTTCTAGAAAAACTGTGCACAACAAGGTTGTAGAGAATAGTGCATTATAGTAAAGCGATAATCATGTATCTCCTGTATAATAGAAAGTGAACTAAAGTGGGCTGGTCTAAGGCATGAAACTCCCGGGCTGAAAATGAGTCCCACTCCGGCCCTGGCGCTTTGTGTTTCACCTTTGTCTGAGCATGAAATAGCAGCATTATTATTGTATTTATTCCTATCAGTATTTTTTTTTTTTTTCCTGAGGTCCGGGGGTAAGGTTGTTTTGTAAAGAGCACACAGGCTGCCTGTTAAATGCATCCCACATCATCCGTCAATAATACACCCACAACACAATTCTGAACCGAGACCCTCTTCACGTCGTATTATCCCTCAGTGGCCTTGTTTACTCACAGAAAACAAGAGTGCCTGTTTTGCTTTCAACTTATTTTTGGACATTTTCGCTTTTATTTGATAGTTGCCAAAGATGATAAACAGCCCGTTATTGGGAGAGGGACAGTTGGACGCCCAGCAGTGTCTGTTTTTAATCAAACATTACAATGGAAATTTAATCAAAAAAAATAAACTGTGGTTACACAACACATTATATAATGCACAATACCATGTGTTGGCTGCTGTGAAATATTGATGTTTACAATTTTTTCTGCATTTGCAGAGTATTTCACTCTCTGCGCATATACAATAGGATACAGTATATATGTATTGGATTTATGAGAGTTTGAATTATTATAATATATGTGCCAATATTTGATTTGTTAAATAAATACATAACTTATTTCAATAAAAGTGATTAAGATATGTATAAAGTGGGACATTTTACAGTTGCATCTTAAGCACTGCAATTTCTTGTTATACATATCGGCCGAACAGGAAAGGGAAAAGGAAGAACAACAACACAGACATAAATGTACCTTCAACAGCTCTGAATCGATGCCTTTAATTTTGGGTGCAGGAACCGGTGGCAACAGAATCATCATCAATCTGCAACGGCAGGGAGAGGAGGAGGACATGATGAAGATAATCTGTTCACACTAGCCAGTATTTATGTGTCTGCCGTGCTGAGAGCTGGGCTGCACAATCTGCTGCAGATTTTTCAAATATCTCCCCCCGTTGTAACTGCCATCGTTCATGCAGTAGAGGTTGAATATGTTTTGGACACTGTTGGTGTACATGCATGAAAGAGCGAGAGAGACTGTTCCTACCTTTGCTGCTGAGAGATGATAATAAGCATGATGAGTATGAGGATGCCCAAAATCCCAAAAACAAGAACCAGTGTGAGCGGGAAAGTAGACTCTACAAGAAACAAAATTATCATCATCGAACAAAGCAGTGGGCCATATATATTTTACTAAGTTTAACCAATTGACTGATAGCTGATCTTACCTCTGCTGGGAATCTCCGACACTTGAATGAAGATGGAGTCGCTGAACTCTCCAAACTTAGTGAAGGCCTGCATCCTGCAGCGGATGTGCACTTCGTAGTCTTTTCCTATGTGCAGACCGTAGATCGTCTGCTGGGTTTGCGGCTGCATTTCTAACTGAAATATACAAACACGTAGGAAGAGAGAAAGAGAAAATAAAACCACAGAGAAGGAATTTAAAAATAAAAAAGGGCTGTGTTTTAATTAATCAGAAAAAGATTGAGCTTTCGTTTAAACAGCTACAAGAGAAGCTGACTGAAGCTAAACAACAGGGTGTCAGGGGGTCTATGTTTATTTTTGGCTAATATAATAATGACCTCTCCAAAGGTGCAATTGTTGAGGCGTTTCAGACACATTAGACGGAGGACATACTGTTCTAATGGAGAGCCTTAAAACTGTTTCCAAGGCTGCATTTGCCAGACTGGCTGGCTCGGCATAAATGAATACGAGCCTGTACAAGGTCCCATGGCCTCTGACCTACAGATCCCTCCCTTCACTTCCTTCAGAGAGGCTGTGTTGTCCCAGAGGGCCTTGCTCTGGCTTCCACCGCCTTGCCAACAAAGCTACACTGCATTTTAGCCACAAGACTTCAGGGGGGGGAGGGGAGAGGAAACACGACACTGTGCCTGTATGACCTACCTACAGCTTACTTTAAAGAGTGTTTGCATTTGTGTCAGCTTTTGCATGTGCACAGAGGCCTTTTGTAAAGTTTTAAGGTGTGTGTTTACATGTGTCAGGACATGCAACTGCGTGTGTGTGTGCGTAAAAGCAAGGGAGGAAGAGAGAGAGAGCTGAGGAAGCGAGTAAAGAGAAGACTTACTGCCTCCCAGTTTGTGGTATTTCTCTCCCTGTACTGGATCTCGTACTCGATGCGCATCCAGCCTGCCTCAACGTCTGCAGAGGGCGGGGGGTCCCAGTTGACCATGACATCATAACTCAGCCCGGAGGGACTTATATTCAGAAGGGTCCAGTTTAGAGACACTGGTGGGTCAGGACGTACTGCCAAGGAGAAGGGCAAAAAGTTCAGTTTATTACAATTATTTATATCATGTTTATGAACATGGTAAATTAATGGAAGGCTTTGAATGCACTTCATCGTGTGTAGATGAACAAATAAAGAATGAATCAAAGAAACTGCTATCTTCTATGAGTCAAAGAATTTAAAAAATCTACAGTATATAGTGGAGGTCACCTATACTGTATGTATGTTTATGTGCTAGTATGAACTTGCAGAGCTACATCAAGATACACTTGTCTCCTCTGATAAAAAAAAAGAAGAAAAATCAAACTGGTTCTCAGTGGTTTAAAATTGATAAAACAAAAACTAACATTAAATAAAATACAAAATAAAGGTTACACTGTTGATTATACTCCACTTAAAGGGACATGTTTACGACTATGCTAGTCTTAGTCATACCAGTTGTGGGGCTAAACATTTGAAGAATGTCTTGAGTGTGGAACTAGATGAAAAGCAACAAGATCACTAAAATTAAAAGGGTGTATCCCCCAAATTTCATGGCAATTAGCTTTTAAGATTACAAGATATTTAGTGTAAAGGGTTCATGATTTGGCCTGAGGGTTGCACAAGGAAGGAAGGAGGAAAACTCAGTGTAAACAATGGAAAAGGAACATGAATATTCTCAGTAAATTTAAAGGAATGTTGCCCATTACAAATGGATATTTCTTGTGTACAAGTAGAACCTTTGGACTGACGGTGGCACTGGTCACCAAAGATTAAGATTGATCATCTGGGGACTATGAATATTCACAGTAAATTTGCTTGATATCCAACTGGTTGCTGTTGATATATTTTGCTTTGGATAGTACACAGTAGTGCATACTGGAAATGGACAGACCACCCATAAACAGCGTCTTTACTCTACTGTAACACTCTACTGTGGGTTCAGTGGAAGACAATATCCAAATGTTATCTACGAAAACATGCTGATAATCAATTTGCACACATGAGGAGAGCTAACAAACAAAGGTTTCTCCACGGAAGATATATCAGCAAACATAGGTCGTGATTATATCAGCATCTTGTACAGTCCTGGTTAGATAAAGACTGTCAGACATCAAAACATGTACTGTGTAAACAATGTGTATCTGACACTCGCTGTGATACTGACAAGCATGTGACATTTGCTGGTTTAGTTGATATGCAGCAGCAAGTACCGTTTCTTAGAAACCATCTGTGCAGGTGATCTATCATGCTTGCAACACCCATTTTCTGTTGTCCACCCACCACTCAATTATTAGTACAGCTATTTCTACATGTGGAGGAAAGATAAATGTGCTTGAACGTGTTTCACACAATAGAGTCTACTGGAAATGCAATGTAGAATTTCACCTAATTCATTGAATATATAGCAAAAATCTGGATATACACAAAAATGTTTTTTTTACTAACCGATATTCTCCACAGTGAAACAGTCGTCCTCATTGTAATAGGTGACGTTGTTTTGGCTGCGGAGCTGCATGCAGTAGGGGATCCAAATGGATGTGTGTTTGCCATCGAAGTAGCACTCCCTATTTGAATGAACATACTCTGGACACTCTTTCCATTCACTGGTGGGCGATCTGAAGTAGGGAAACAATGACGGAAGAAAGAGAAGAGGAAGCAAAGGAAGATATTAACTTGTTTAAATGTGACTCACATATGCGCACACCATAGACTGATGGGCGACGCGTTTCTACTTCCCCCCACTGTAAAAAAAAAAAGTGAAGCCAAAACCGTTCTTTGGCTAAAATATCCCGGATACGGGCGATGCCATCTTGAAATTTTGACGTCATTTGGGGCCTGTGTCTGCACAGTAGTGACAAGGCGGTGGAGCCGCGGTATTGAGGTCCCGCCCACACAACCGTCCGAGCCAATCACGAGCCGAGCACAGCCGCAGCTTGTTAGCTTGAGCCATCTAGCTGCTACGTTAGCACCACGGTAGCCGTTTGGCTAGAAAGACACAACAACTAACCATAATATCTCTATAACTTCACTCAGAGCAGCTGTCAATCATGACGCCACACCCCCTTTATATAGCATCAAATAACAAATTAAAAACAAACTTGAAAAATGAACACTTGAACATACATCAGCGTGACAACAACTGCCTAAAATGACAGAAAAAATTTATTTAGGAAAAAAATATTCGATGTGTACTTTGACGTTTTAGTTTGGCACTTGCCCCAACCGCTAACATGGAGGGAGTGGGATTTATGACCTATACTGCAGCCAGGCACCAGGGGGCGATCGAGATGTTTTGGCTTCACTTTTGGGGAGCTGTCTTGTCGTCTATCTTTAAATACCTAGTCTATGGCACAAATGTGCTCCACATAAAAAAAACAATTACTTGAACTTCTCCTGCTAAAGAAGGTATAGCTACTGTGGCTATCACACTCACTCAATCTTGCGGTAGAAGACTCTGAGTGCTCCGGGGGAGGACAGGTTGTGGAAGTTGCCTGGACTCCACCAACACCGGAATGTCTCCTGGTCCCTCGATATGCACTCTGTAATGTGAGGTTCAAGGGGAGCTGAAAGACAGAGAGAGAAAGACAAAGAAAGGTAAAGGCTCAGAGACAGAACAAACAGAAAAACTCAGATTACATTAAGGCTGATCAATCAATCTTTATTGACGTCTGTCAACCTCATCGGGTTTTAGATTGATGAATGCAACAATGCTGATAAAAACCCAACACCGTTTATTCCCACTCCTACTCAACGGCACTTGTCACATTTTCACAGTAATGCTATAGCTGCAGTTCAATCTAAACCTCAAGGTAAGAATGAGGAAACACAATGCAAAATAATGACACTGCAATATAACAACAACACCTCACGTTTACTACCCACGCTTGAAGGACCGACAGGAAGAAGTCAATAAAATGTTCTAGTTGACTTCGGACATACAGTATATATATATATATACATATGTGCGTAATCCTGTCTTGAGTGTGTGTCTGTGACGATGCGATATTTGAAGTATTTTACCAACATACGTGGGCATACCTTATTCCTTTCTTTTACTTGGATAGACCTTACGGTGCATTAGCATCACATCTTTTCAAGATGCAAAACCATGTGATGTGCAGCGGGGGTAACACTTTCTGCTGATGGGAGATACGGCTAACTTGCAGTCTGCCTCTTATGTTAAAATTAATTTCTGCTCCCTGCAAACTTGTTGAAAGATGGAGTTGGGTTTGCATCAAATTCCAGTCAGTGTGCCTTTATAACCTTTAAATCTATACACACATTTCATTCCATTTCTCCTCTCTGCCCCACCCTGAGGATCCTGACTCAGCCTTTTTCCACCTCTCCCTTGGCACCCTGTCACTCCTCATCACCAATTCCCCGCCCGCCCGCCACCCCCTTCTCTGGTCGCAGGCCAGTTTCTCATCCAGCTGAGAGTCACAGGGTTTGGTGCAACCATAAATAAGCAACCGAAGGTATCATTGATTTCTTCTCTACCCGCTCTCCTCCTCCAGCGCCGGCTGCAGCATAAATCAGACGCCAGACCCAGAACATCAACACGCTTCACAACACAAGGCGAGGAATTAAAGACAGACTGAAGCAAAAATGCAGCAGTGCACTGTCATGGGATAGTTATCTCCACATAGACTCCCTGAATGCTATACGAGTATACGGTCTAGACCTGCTCTATATGAAAAGCGTCTCGAGATAACTTCTGTTATGATTTGACAAATACATTTAATTGAATGCAGCTAAATCTTCAAATAAATATGAAGTACTACACTACCAGCATGTGCACGCATACACATTTGCACACAGACACACAACCGTCCAGCATGCATCCTGAGTTAACATTCGACACCACAACAAAACACCCTAACAAACAAGCCCAACCCGAGGCAGGTCAGACTTCAAATACTCATCATTTATTCACACAGAGTATGAAACCATTACTTTGATTACTTACTTTCTATTTGATGCCAGTGTAACCTCATAACTCATTGCATTCCTACGCCGTTGTGCCTCTAGCTCTCCCCCCCTTTCCCACCTTACCCTCCTTTCATCTTCTGTCGAGGTTCCCAGAGCATTGCTATTTCAACTCGGCCTCCCTCCCTCCCCCCATCCAACAAATTCCAGCTGCCACCATCAAAGAGCTTTCTGCTGACACTGGATGCAAAGGAGAGCTTAGAAGTACAGCAGGACAGATTACATAAAGAGTACAATAACACCTTGGAAATGCACAGGTTCTTAGGTTAACATATATATGTCTCAAGGTCAGGCAACATTTCAGGCAATCAGATATGTTTCATGTAATCAGGGTGGGGAAGACTCAAAAGCACACAGCTAGTATTTTGAAAGTTAACCTTTCCATAAAGAATGGTGTTTTTCTGGCAAATGTCAGAAGGTGCAGCCATTAAAAAGTTGTTTGCATTTCTGAACAAGGCTGTGGATGGTAGTTTAATCTGAAGTGTGTTAGAGGTGAAAGGTCGTGCAGCAACCCCTGAAGAGACTCCAATTCTCACCTTATACTCTCAGTGTCTCTCTTTCTCACTCATTTTCTGACCTGTCATACTTATACTCGTGTACTCTTCTTATATAATCCTATACATTGCTGTAAAAAAAATAAAAAAACACAAAGAAACTGGAATTGTTCAAGTTGTAACTGGCTCACAACCACGGGGCAACGTCCTGACAGCTACATGATTACCTGCCATGCACAGGCTGGTAATTTTATTGCAGGGCCTCACTCCTACTAATGTATAACCAGTTTCAGTGATTCAGCTTAATCCTGCCTGTACCTGCCAGCTGCCACTAAATGATCAGCAGCTGAAAGCCTTCAGCTGGAAGGAGAAACCTATTTTTGTGTGTGTGCGTGCGCGTGTGTGTACGCTCATCCCGGCTGTCCACATGTATCTGTCGGTCCTTGTGGTCTGTGTGTGTGTGTCTGAGACTGATAAACAGCTCTTAGCTTCACGTCCTGTCTTCATGAGTCCATACAGAGGAGCTAGGAAACCACTTATCTACCTCGATGTCAGCTTTAGCCATTAAGGTTTAAAATCCACTGAAAAGCCTAAATAAAGCACTCTTCTCCTGGCCCTCGCACCAGCTGGCAAACAGCACTAAAGAGGCGGCGAGGAAGGTGCGACGAGGCTTTATCAGTTACCGCATTGTGAAACACTCGACTGTCATGAGCAGCGGGAGGGAAATGAGGCTATGACGCTATAAATTACCACCTTTTTTCCAGCTCATTTGCAGATTTAAGCTCGTGTTGAGGTTAATAAGGCTTCAAAAGGCTGCTAAAAGGAGAGCGGAGGCGTGAGATAAGGAGGAGGAGGAGGAGGAAAGGTAGATGGCAACAGTCAGAGAGAATGAATGTGTTGATTATGTTGTAACACCAGCAAAACTGTAAGTCAAGAGATTTTTGGCAGCAAAACAGAAATGTGGTTGAGAATAAATTTGATGTCATTAATTATATACACTGACATGAGATATACTAATATAGTTTTTCATTATAGGGTACTGATGATACGTTGCAGTTTGTCTAAACCGGTTCTGCTCGAGAGATGTCAAAGCCTGGAGGTGGTTTACTGTCCCAGCTCACACTCTGTGTGGTGTCCCTCAGGGCTTAATTTGGGTCCGTTACTGTTCTCTTTATGCTACTAGTACTGACAGGTCCAAAATTAGTTTAAACTGCTACTACAGTATGAAAATTAATCTAATATTTAGCATCCAAGCTGAACCAAGCACATTGACAGACATGCTTCAAGATATCAAGTGTTGGATGAAACCAGTTGTCTACCTTTGGATCTGAGAAGTGAGGCCAATGTGGAAGTGCCTTAAACTTGCATTCTTTCTAACAGCCAGCAGGGGCTGACTCCTCTGGTTGCAAAAAGAAGTCTGATTGTATAGAAGTCTATGAGAAAATGAGCCTACTTCTCATTTGATTTATTACCTCAGTGAACATTGTAAACATGAGTTTATGGTCTCAATCGCTAGTTTCAAGTCTTCTTCAATACAGCATGATGTTCATTTAGTAAATTATGGTCCCATTTAGAGTCAAATAGACCATAAAGCAGGGTATGTTTTAGGGCGTGGCTACCTTGTGATTGACAGGTTGCTATGTCCGTGTTTTTTTTGTCTCACAACTTTAACCCTTTCACAGTGTATTTTCAGTTCAGGAAAAATAATTATAACCTTTTTGGTCACCTAAAAATGTCTTGTTCAATGTTCGGTAGTACTTAGCTCCACCCTCTCGTGTCATTTCTGGTTGCAAAAAATCAACAAGGCGACGGCCAAAAACCAAGATGTGGATTTTTTGTTTGAATTGCATCTGCAATTAGGCACATCCTATCTCCCTGGAGAAATATGACATGGAGAAAGTTCTGGACTTGACTACTGCAACTCATTTGCACTTACGGCATTTTGTAATTTCCCAAACTGGTATTTCCTGTCTACAATTTGTGCAAAATGCTGCTACAGTGCTGTCTCTTACAGGTCTCCTGAAGTGTAAAGCTTAAAACTTTGGCACAAATTTAGTTTATTTTAAAGTAAATAAATTAACTTGATCATCTATTACTACTTTGGGACTGCATGTACAGTTTGTGAGCCGGTTTTATCTGTTTCTTACCATACTGTCAAAAATAGCACAAAAAACAGGCACACAAACACTAGATACATGGACATTGAGTGTCCCTTCATTGTGGTATTAGCACATAATTGATTTGAATTGCCCTATGCTTGAAGAGAACACACATATAGCTGCTGAACAGTAGAACCTGCTGTCCCCGGTCACTTCACTCACAACTCATACTCTGCTCTCGACTGACAGCGTAAACACAATTACTGGACACTCAAAGCTGAATTGCCGCTACAAGTCTCAATTTAACCCTAACAGGAAGCATGATTTTTTTAGGGTAAAGTTATCACATAAAACAGTCAATATTCACTTGCTTTATATCTCCAGAATAGGCAGGCACTGCTTTTGAACAATGAAGTAAACTTATTTGGGACTTCTGACCATTGCAGCACCCGTGCCAAATGATCCACATCGTTTTCTGTCGCACCATCAGTCGGCATTTGTGTGTGTATGTGTGTGTGTGTGTGTGTGTTTCTGTTAACCAGATGGAGAAATTGGCAGCACACACTGACACTGTGCTAAGAGTAAAAGTGCCTGTCAGGCCGCACATGCCGAGTCCTACATTATATCCCTGCATCACAGCCCTTACACGTACACACATGCACTTTTCTGCAATACACACCAGTTGATGTGTTAATTAGTGTGCAGCAGACGGCATTGCTTGTCTTCCATGGGGAACGTGTCTCGGATGATGAGAAAAAGAAAGAATGAGCAGACAAGAAGAAAAGATTGGAAGAGGAGAGTGATCAAATCTGGAATTTCCTCTACTTCTCAAATGCACCCAAACCCCCTCAAAAATATCAAAGGTTGAAAAAAAAGACGTACTTTTGCGAGATCTCGCAAAAGTTTTGCGAAAAATCAGAACAACAATTTAGGTAAATGTACTTCCGGGTCAATTTGGCACCGTGGAAACAACCACAACAATGGAGCGCACACACGTGAGAGACGTTCATTGATTTGATTTTGATATCAACCTCAATTATAAAGACAAGGCAAATGAAACAATAATTAGCAAGCTATAGCGCATCTAGCGGCCCCTCCGGCCTCCTTCCTCACCACTAGGAGACTACTTCACCGGGAGAAGAGATGACAGCTCAGGCGGAGACGGGCCTTCAGTTTGTGGCTGTATAGCCACTCGAAAAGGCAACAATAGTTTGTGCTCCATACCATGTGATCATGGTCCTTAATAAATTAATGTAAATGAATGAAAAAAAGTCTGCTGATCGCGGACCGCCCCAACTTCCTGCCGGATCAGCAACAAAACTTTCTTTTGCTGTCATTACACAGGTAATAACCAGCTGTGACCCCCAATGCTATATGGGTTTGCACTACATGGCTGAAAATGAGTTGTTACAGCTGCTCTCCTCCCAGTGAGGTAGTCTCCTAGGGACCACGGGAGTGAACGGGAGGGAGCACGGGGTGCACTAGTTATCTAATTCTTCTCTCTATTTTTGACAAACCTTCACATGGACCTTCAGATGGACCTTCAGTTAGCGGCTGTAGCAACTCGAATTCAGCCACCCTGCGTAACGGCAGCAACAGAAAGTGTTCTGATCCAGCGGGGGATCAGGGCGGTCCGGGATTAGACACCCGGCGCTGGGGTCTGCACTGGCTGGATTAGAGACAACTGAAGGGCCATCTCCGCAGCTGCCGTCCTGACAAAGTAGTAATTCTTGTATCATTTGTGGTCTGATAGACAGTAAATTCTTCAAATTCAGTGCCCTATATCGCTGTATTTCAAGGCTACTATAGCTGTCATAGGGACCCTAAATGAAAAAGTTTTGCAAGAGATCACAAAACTTTCTCCGGAGAACACAAAAGTATATATCTTTTTCATCCATACATTTTTTTTCTCCCCCATGTCTCCTTACGGGCTCCGTAGACTCCATATTTATACACATGTGTTTCATTTTCTGGAGGAAAAGAAAATTAAAACCTTCAAATCGAGCTTAAGGGTGGAGGTTAAATGTTGAGTCAGGAGGCCATGTGGCATTGGAGAGAGCCAGAAAGTGCAAGAAGTGGGCCAGAAGAGAGGGGAAGAAAGGTGAGAGGCTGCAACAAGATACAAACAGGGGAATGTAAACAGGTGATATAAATAACTGCCAACATGCACACGCAGTTTCACACATAAGTGCACACACACGCACGCACACACACACACACACACACAAATGTGCACACATTGAACTTACACCTTCAAAACAAAAACCGACAAAGAATATCAAAGTGCCATTGTCCGATTCCTTGAATACGTTTCCTCCGAGTTGCACAACAGGGCCTATGGACCAAAGAGTGGCGAGTTCCCGCTCCATCTGATCCACATGATTCCCATCAGTGTTCATCGCTTTGAAGTCTAACAGAAACAACCTGGTGTGTTTGACCATGCAGTGACCCAGTCAGCTTTTTTCTCGTCCCAGCGATTTATTAGCCTGAACTAATGATGTTAATCTCCTCTAATGCCATTACAGCCCACGCTATTGGCTTAGCAATGTTATATTACATCCAAGTGAGAGTAAATATAGATGAGCGGGGGTGTCTGGCTCGTAGCTGGGACACCTGCATGTACTGAGTGCGCACTTATTACTTCTGCCAGCCTGGACACATCAGCATGGTGTCAGTCGTTTTTCACATGGGACAAAGCAACATGTTAAATTCAGCCGGCGACCTCACACTGAGGTGGGAGATCGCTGTTTTGCAGAAATGAGTCAAAATGGCTCTTTAGTGTTATAAGTGAGAGCTGAAAACCTGACAAGCTAGCTGCTGCGCACTTGCTCATCGCAATCACCCATTGAGGGTTTCTTTTAGAGTTGTTCCGGTACCGATACCAGTATTGGAAATGCGTCTGATACTGCCCAAAATTCGGGATCAGGTATCGGCGAGTACGCCAGTCTATGCACCGATCTGATACCATAATTTATTAACCCAGAAAGAAATAGACTTGTTTAACTGGAAATCAATTATTATTATTATATGTATCATGACTGCCACTGGCAACTACTTTTTTAAAGCAGAAACTACTGCAATCAGAACTGATTGCAGGTAGTTTGTCACAGCAGTTTATTAATAATAATAATAATAATAATAATAACTAAAGCTGCAAGCAGCGATGAACGGGCCCCTCGCTCCTTGTGCACGTCGGGGGTACTGGCTGGACTCCGGTTGAAAGCAGCTGTGCTTTTCAGTGACCGTTTGACACTGCTCTCACGAGTTAGATGGTTTTTCTTGTGTTACTCTGGAAATGATGTATTGCAAATTTTGTACCACTTCCTGTGTGGCGCTAGAGAACACGTCATAATTATACGTCATGTTGCTGTACTGTATATCATGTGTTAGACCACACCATGTAAATTTCATGTTAATCGGATGATAGTCGTCACATAAGGCTGATGACTAGTTATTTAGTTACCTTCTAGACACGACTGACACGGAGAGACGACTATTGGTTCTAAACAACAATGGCGGCACCTGAAGAGGTTAGCGTAGACTCTGCAGTAGCATCAGTTCCATCAGAACTGGAGAGTATTTCTTCATTGAAAGAAGAGAAAATAACGGCACTGAAGGCTTTTCTCGATGGAGAGGATGTTTTTTGCTCTTCTCTTGACTGGCTTCGGCAAGAGTTTGATTGACAGATGGTTCACCTGCCAAGTATTTTTTGAAAGTGCCTGCCCTTTTCCAAACAGTTTCCAAAGACGGCTTCTCAGATGGTTCTGTGTAACAAACCATCTGGCCTGGTCAGGTTACCTCAGTCTGCCCAGCTGCTGATAAACCTTTACCTTAAATTCACTTTTGTAAACTACATGCAGAACGTTGCTGTTGGATCTGCTGATCCTTCCATTACAGAGCATTTCCCCCACCACATATTCTCTTTGTGTTTAACTTCAGACAGATACCACATCCCAAACGAGGCCCCGACTTCGCTGCTCAGAGCAAACACACCCACTGCTTGTCTTTGAAGCAGATGTAACTGTAGATTGTGTGTACAAGCCAGGCGGACCAAACCTCTGCATTTTTACCACTGGTTACCACCTCTGTGTCTGAGAACAAAGCCTCGCTCTACAGGATCAACCTGATGGGCCTGAGGAGGAGCAAGTAGTCCTCCTGAGACACAGACACAGACAGACACTCGGTCGGGAGGAAAAAGAAAGTGTGTGCATGAGGACAGATGGAGACAAATGACTACCACTGGCTATAATCACTTTGGTAAGCCTTTAAATACTTAGAGAGCGTCTCCAAACGTCTACTCTTGGCTTGTCGTGCGGCTGGCTCTACAACAGACATAAAAATGCTGCAGAAACAATACAACCCTCAGAATTCCAGGAAGGCTCCCCAAGTGGAACAACGAAATGGCTTTAAACAACCCCAAAATCACAATGTTTAAGGTCACTCACCTACTCAACAAGTTTGAATGATATATGCAACCTAGATATGTCAAACATAGACTGTTTTAAGGGTAAAAAGCAGCTATCAGGATTGGAGTTTACACTGGTGAGGTTGAGAAAGGCGCAGGCTGTGTGTGTTTGCTCATGCTATCAGCGGCTGCTTTGTGTCTACAGATGTTTTAACGGTTGTTGAGGAAGACACGCTGGAGACCGCTTTAATGACTGACGGAGTTGGACCAGTCAAAACCTCACCTGGCTATCAGCGGTCTGTCTGAGAGCTTATCAGAAAGGTAATGTAAGCCCACAGAGATAAAAGACATTTGCAACAGACTGTGAACAAATACAAAGTCAAAAGGCCCGAGGGCAAGGCTGTGGAGCTCAAAACTCTGTGTGATATTACTAATTAATTTGCAGTACAGTGCAGACAGACCCATCTGTTCTACGTTAAGCACCTTTAATCTCTTCCACTCCACCCCTCTTTACCATAGACCCATTTTATCTTTGTCTTTATAGAGGGGAGATAGCAGGTCAACAGTAGATGTCACATAGAAGTGGTGCACATCATTGGAAAGCTGGGAACCTGAAGATTAATTTGAGATGCGGCTCAGCACTGTGCGTCAAGTTATTCTAGTCATAAATCAGAAAAAAATAATAAATTAATTAAAATAAAAGTGCATAAGGCCTAACCGAACTAAATAAGGCCTCGCTTATGTCTCATAAGATGAGATTTTGGGGTTCATACCATTTCTTACACAGATTTGGTGCTAATTGATCAAAATGATCAAAAATCCCTCCAAAATACCACATTAAATCACCAAGACCTTGAGGAACACCACAGAAAAAGCCATGCTGTGATTTGGTATCAAAAACCTTTGACATTTTGAGATTCCTGCAAGAATTGCATTTTTCGGTGATTTGATGGCGAGAACTTCTGGCGAGAAAAGATGGTACAGTCGGCCGAGGGTGCAGGAGTGGAAAAGGTTAATGTAACATGTCATCTCAAGATGCAATGTCAAGGCTGTTCTGCTATATGGCTCAGAGAGTTGGGGAGTTGATCAAAACCGATATGAGGAGAGTGGAAGTATTTCACAATGGATGCCTCAGACGAACATGCCAGATCTTTTGGCCAAACAAAATCTCCAACCACCAACTGTACAAAAAAAACGGTAGCCGGAGCATCATCAGGAAATTACACACAGATGTCTGAGATGGCTAGGCCATGTTCTGAGAATGGAGCAGGACCGGATCCCGAGAGTCGCCTTAAGATGGACACCACCAGGCAAAAGAAAACCCGGGAGGCTCAAATCCACCTGGCGCAGAACTGTGATACAGGAGCTGGACAAGATGAACCTATCATGGGGAGAAGCCCAACATGCTGCCAAGGACCGAATGCAATGGAGAGAGCTCATTGAAGCCTTATGTCCCATAGGGGATGAAGAGGAGTGAGTGATCTCAAGATGTAACCAGGGGTAGCTGTGTTGAAATCAGCCTTTATTATGTTACTATCAAAATAGTTCTATATGACTGTCTGCCTCTATTTTATACACATCATGTAACTAATGCTATAGTTTTCACATGTCGTCACGTCTGTTGGAGTACCTGATCAGGACACTGTTATTCTCACTCACTGCAACAAACTAAACAACACAACCCATTACCTTACCAACACTTTCCACTCCCCAACCACAAGCTGTTTTTCAAAACCAATGCCCAAAAAGTCATAGCAAATAACCAAGAATTTATATATACACACCCAAAAGACAATTACAATCGTACATTTCTAGTCAGACTGCCAACATGGCCTTTAACCCTGATCACTTAATCCAAATAAGTACAATACGTTTACGGCAGATATTACTACTAAGTCATGGTTTAACAGGCTCTCTCACAGAAACCAAGAGGAGTTGATTTACCACCACAATCTGTGAACCAAAAAAAAAATGTTGGCTACGTTACCAGCACTGGCACCAGAATTATTTTGTGCTTGGAAAAGCACTAAAAACAGCAGAGCAGAAAGAACAATATGTCCAGAGAACATGATAATTGAACCAATGCATTGGCCCATTGAGTCATTTCTTTTCCCCAACTGGTGGAGTTTTGTCTTCATTATTCCCCGATCAACGCATTTTACAAAGCTGGGGATTACACAACGGACTACAAAAAATACAAATAGAAATCATCTTTAAACCATAGGTGTGAGGCTGCAACATTCATCAGTCAACACATAGCAATTAATAATGGCAGCATGTTCTACCTCAAAAAACAGACTAAGTAGAAGAAGGGTGTGGACTTGGTCTTCACTTGGCAGGAGAAGACAAGATGAGTTGGCATTCTCCAGTGGATACCGGTGGTAATATTTCCAGCTGGTTTTCACTAAACCCATATTTAAAAAAAAAAAAAAAGAAAAGCTCTTGTGAAGTGCCAAACTATTTGTCTGACATAGAAAGTGGTTCAATGTCCTCCTCAAGATGCCATGAAAATATGGCAGAATCACAAATGAAAAAAAAATACTACTTTGTTACTTCCACACTCCGACTGCTCAATTATCAGCAAAGACCAGAAAACCAGAAAAAAACTACATTAATATGTCAGCTATCAAATAAGTTGTGAATGTTTATGCTGCAAAATAATAAAGGAAATAAATTGTCCAATGCTGTTGACTGGACTATTAATAACTTAAACAACATGCTTTTTAAAGGGATCACCAGTAAACAAAGGCAGTACCAATTGTGAGTACTTGTGCAGGTACCCAGTCAGTCCATCCAAGTGGATATAGGGCCTCTCTCCATCAGAGAGCCCATAATCACACAGCCAAAATTCCCCCGGTGCTTCTCCAGGTAACATGCGTGCTTTCCATTCTGGCAACAGGTGCTGCAGCAGCCAGACAGACAGACATGGTCTGGAGATTTTTCAGGTCTCTGTCTAATGCTGTCTGGCTCGCTTTTTAATGGCAAAGAGCAGATGCATCTAACAATACACTGGAGAGACAGCGACTAGCCAAAATGTATATCCAAGGATGGCTTTTATTTGTGTTGCCAAATGTTTGCAGTACCGGGAGTTGCACGCAAATGTAACGTTCCTTTTGTGTATGTAACTCGAACCGAATGAAGCTTCACAAGACGATCAAAAAAAGAAAAGAATAGAAAGAGATTAGTAAGATTTTAAATCTTACTAATCAACAAATTTAAATATGTTGTTACCAGGACACGTTTAATATTTTGACTTGATATATGACTTAAATGATTATTCGATCACAATAGTCATTGATCTTCTGCCAATCAAATAATAGATTCATTGTTTCAACACTGTTTTATGTTAAAACAACTGAAGACCCATGTATTTAAACTGGCCTTTGAGTTTTGTTGTTTTTAATTTATTTGTATTTGCGTAAAGCACTTTGTGAATTGTTTATAATAAACTTATTATTATTATTATTATTATGTGATATTTTATTCAATCACTGTCCCAAAGGCATGTGGATACAGCAATCCAGCAAACCAAAACAAACAATGTATCAAAAATAAATCCATAGCCTGATTTTCCACCCTTTGGATTTGTAGGTAGCATTTGTTCACATATAACATTTTACAAACTGAGCCAAACCCATGAACAATAAAAGTTTTTATGGAAAAAATGGCTGCTTTCAGAAGTGGATTCTCATAAAATAAAACCCATGAATGGAAACACAACAGAACCAAACAGCCATAAAGCAACATTTTCTTTTTAAAAAAAAAAGTTCAGACAAAGTCCACAGCAGGATCGATCCATTCCTGGGAGTTGTATTTTGGCTGTGAGGATTTCTCTAAATCGTGTGCTGTTCTAACAAAGGTAGACTTTAAATAAACAAGGTTTTTTTTTGGCATGGCTGCACACTTTCACCTAATTCCAGCTGCAGTGGCTTCAACCATTAGAGGAAGATGCCAAATCATCACAAGGCACTCTCAGTCCATTTTGTGATGGGGGGACTCTTGAGCATCAATTGTGGAAATCATGCGGTAAAAGACAGCTATCTTGGCTTTAAGGATTTCAAGTGGTAAATCATATGAAAAATTTAAATTTGGCCTATTTTTCTCAGCCGCAGCATTCTTTCACCTAATTATTTCAGATGGTTCAGTGACAGCTGGATTAGCTGGCTGAACATCCTGCGTCGTCCTGTCCCTGGACTTTGACAGAGAAGCACCGGCCATGTATTTACCCTGGCTCTATTGATCACCGACCTGTTTGACAAGCCAAACCAGGAAAGTGCGGCGTTTGCTCAACGCTGAACCTTTCCACATGTATCTGAGCAAACACAGCATTCTGCAACTGATGTCTGACATAAGATATGATAACAAGTGTCAACATCGGAACCTGAATCACACTTGTTAATGTTTGATCAGCTGCACGTAGAGGGCTTAATAAACCCGAAGAATGAATTTGTCTTTTCTTCTGCTTAATCGCCCCGACACTAAAGCGGTAAAAACACTTACCTGATGACGTCACGTGGTCCCGGCCGATGAGAAATGCAGATCCTGGAGTGGACAGCCAATCCAGGGAGGAAATTAGGAGAAGGAACAGGAGATTGGAGGAGGAGGACAAGACAGCCATGATGCTGGAGAGAGAGAGACAGAGGGGAGAATGAGAGGGGGGACAGAGACACAGTGATTATAATTATCAGTTGGACTCCATGATGACATGCCCATGTGAAAAACCACCCTCCCTCTGACGCTGCTCTCTGCCTCGCTCACTCTTTTTCTCTCTTTCTTGCTCTCTGCCCTGAGAGCATAAATTGCGGGTCGGTGCCACTGCCATTTATTTTCAGCTGGTGTATGTGAAACCCAACACAGGACAGGGCATAATTAATTATCATGCCAGGTTGCTGCTGCAGCATTTGTAAGTTGAATGTACAAAGTTTTTGTGTAACGTGCTGTTTGTTTGTTTGCGTAGTCTCCTTGAAACAGTTTCTTGTTATTTGATATTTCATTTTGATGTGTTTATTGGTTCAGTTTTACAGATAAGTTCAATGCAAACAATATTTTGTGTTTTACAAACAAAAGTGCACAAAAGCACACCTTTTTTTTAATAATTGTCAGAAGATTAAAAACAAACAAACACAATAAGATATAAATAAATAGAATAAATATTACAAATTTTAAAAAGGGGAGTTTTTATTTGATATTTCTTACAAAACATTTCTGTAAGTTATGTCCATTTGCAATGATTTTGTTAATGGCCATGATTTCATACAGACATACGTCTACTGCAGGTTTAAAAAAGACAGCGGGAGGAGTAATTTGAAACATAAGAAAAAAAGTCACTCTTATGTAACCCCTCATGACGCCAACTAAAAGTGAATGAAATATTAGGATGATTAAACCTTTTATCCATGTGCCTGCCAGGCCTAATCTTTTAAAATATTACTCTAGTCCACGTTACACAACACTTTATGTGTTTATGAACAGTGATTAATAACACTTGCGTAAAAGTAGCATTACCACATGTAGTAATATTAAACCTGCGTTGGTTTTTATGGCCACTTGGGGGCAGCAGAGACAATCTGCAAACACAACACTGACACATTATCACCCTTTAAATTGATTTTGGGGAAATTGTAAGCAAACAGTTTTGCTTATCTACACGTCCAGGACAAATGGAGCAACGTTATCATTCATTCGGAGTCCAGAACACCTGAGTCCAATATTCACTGTCTCATTAGCTCTGTTTTCGTCTTCACTGCTTCCTGAGAGGAAATATCTGACTCTTAAGCTGCTAAATGCTCCACCATGTTCTCCTAAAGCCCAGACACACCAAACCGACATCAAAGAACTAACGTTAATAAAGGCCAACTGTTGCGTCGCCTCACGCCGCCTGTGTCTTGGCCAAAAAGTTGCACTCAAACACACCGCAAAGACTACAGCCGACAGCCAAATACCACGTACGTTCTGCGCCTGCGTGAGATGAATTAACTCCACACCAGCAGGTGGCGGTAGTCTGTATTTGTCATTCAAAAAGGGACACCGGAAGACCGAGGTCTTCATTTCAGATGGCCAATGTCGTTGGCTTGCTTTTCTCACTTCCGTTTCTCTTCTCGTGCACTGATTCGCTTAAGTTGAACAGCCAATCAGTGTGATTTCTCTCACCGACGGGCTCTGCCGTCGATTCAACATGCTGAACCTGCCGAAAAAGGCATGGTCAGACTAGAGCCAACGATGCAGGACACACCACAAAAATGATGGGCGTGAGACGCTCACTGGCGGCCCGAAGTTGTCCAGCGGCCGACTGACGGACCGGCAGAGCCTTAACTTTGTTTGTCTGCCAATTGGTGCTGAGCAGGTGGTGTATACTGCTGCTGCGTCCGGAAACAAGGTGGATGAGAGCAGTGAGAGTGAACCAAAACAATACAGTTGCGGGCCGTATAATCAAAACAATGAGAAACACTACGATGCTCCATAGAGCTGAGGGGAACTACTAGAGTCATGGGATAATAATTTCTGTCATCACATTTACACATAGTCATTTGATCCACTGTTAATACGAAAATACGGATATAGAGGCTTTAAGCTTTAAGATCAATTCCACATTAACAAGCCGCGAGACATTTATATATAAATGTGCCATACAAATAAAGTTTGACATTTTGTGTCCGATGATCACATGCTGTGAGAATCTAGAAAGACTTCTTTGTACGACAGCAACATTTGCACTGAGCTGAACTCCCCCTATAAAACTAGGCTTGAATTTCCCAATAAAACCTTTAACACAGAAATGTGGTCACTGCCTCTCTCATCCAGGCCATCTACCTTTTACTAAAATAAGATATTTTTAAAGTATATGGCCTGTTGATATAGAAAAACGGTGACAACTTGTCCTGGTCAATAAGTTGGTGTTGGCGGACAAGTTCTCAAGTAAAGTCCAACCTCTAAATATAGGACAAACCTTCTGTCCGCACCCTTGGCTATTTACAGCTGTGTCTCCACAACTTCGCCCGGCAGCCAGTAAACCCATACGTGGAGGCTGTGTTTCTCCGGGCAACGCTGGCAGTATTTTCCCCAGTTCTGGTGTATTCGGATGACAGAGAATCTCAAAGCCAAATAAATACAGTGAGATATATATACAGCATATCAAATTCTTCTGTATGTTTTTTTTACAGGAAAAACGGTTTGCCATGCCTACAAATAGCAAGACAAAAGATCATTTCACATTTTTATTTTCATATATAGAGTGACGACTTCTGAGCAACAATGTGAACACCTCATTTTCAAGACTGACAAGCTTACGTTGCAAGACCTGGTGGCAAAAAAATAATAATGCATGAGCCAAGTTCACAAGTGCTCGTATAACAGCATATATCAAAACACCGCCACCTTTTTACAGTAAGAACTAGGGGTGTAAGAAAATATCGATACACATGAGTATCACAATATTATGTTGTGCGATACTGTATCGATTCTCCAAAACACTGTATTGATATTTAATTAACCTCTTAAAAATCCTGCTGTCGGCCTGGCCACTATTCAATTTTTCGTAGGTTGTATAGTGAAGTTACTGGCATCACAAGTGTCAGGGTTTATGAAGTGAAGTGAAGGTGGTCAGGTGGGCTGATTGCAGATTATGTCCAGGTGAGAAGAGAGAAAGAGAGCGAGGACAAGAGGGGGGAGGGAAACAAGCAACCAGACAAAAATCGAACACACCAAGCACATGAAAATCATACTAAGAGGCAGAAAAAAACAATAAAAAACACACTCACACCAGGCAGGCAGGTGCCACAGAGGAGGGACCGTGAAAATAAGTGTGTCAGTGTGTATGCATTCCAAGCCTGTTTTCATTCCCGGGGCACCAAATACCATCGCCTTGTAACGCCCCTCGTCGTGTGATACCGATGCACAAAGCACTCTTTAGCGTTTGTATGAGACGCACCGGGCATTCAAGTAAGTACAATGTAAATCCATCTTGTTTGAATTCACAACATTAACCACATGTTTCTGCGACCGTAGTGGAGTGTCATAAGTTTGACATGCTGGACTTCCCAGTGAGTTAGAAAGTGAAGGGGTTTTTGACAAAGCGTCAGTATGTGTGAGAACCCGTATGAATTCCAAGTGTCAGAGGCCATACGAGGCCACATTATACAATGCAAGAATTCATGGCAGTAGGCTCGTCTGGCCTGACTAAAATGCTCCATTTACAATCAATTATTGCTCATTTTATGCATTTGACATTTTGCCCATAGTTTGTCTTCAGATTCAGATTAAAAATGTCTCAAATTTCATCTAAAGCTAAAGAACTCATTATCACGGTGAACTTAACAACCCTCTGGTGAGCTCTTTAAAACCAGCTTTCTTTATGACTTTGAGGGTTTAAGTTCTTTGCTCCTCTTTTCTTTTTGCAGATTGTCTTTTCTTTCAAAGTTTAATCAGTCGAGTAACCAAAGTGCTATAACAGAGAGCCAAACAGTCCCTCCACTCCAACATGTGGCCTCATGTTAATCCTAACATCACTCTCCCCCCACTCTCTCATGTGAAAGCGTCTGTGAAAGCCCTGGCAGGCCTGGCGCTTCATCTCCATCTATTGCTCGTTTCTCCCCCATTCCTCTCCTTCTCTCAGCCAATTACAGGCTCTTAGACTCGCGAGAAGGCCGTCTCAGCCAATCAGAAAAGAGGGAGGCTCAGCCCAGGCCTCCTGGGGTCCTTTGGTAAACATGTAAGGCCTCAGTGGTCAACCTTCCTCCCACTACCTCTTCCCTAAAACGCACGCACACACACACACACACACACACACACACACACATGCATGCAACATGAGCACACCACACATACTAACATGCACACGCACGCACGTAAACACACACACACACACACACGCACATCTTGACTTGCACCCCACTGCCAGCACCATGCCTCTCCCATGCTTCCTCAAATCTCTATTGATCATGTTGAAAAAAGGAGCTGTCAAGAGAGGGAGGAGGAGGTTAGGAGTAGATGGGGTGGTGGTGCGAGGGTGAAGCCAAAGAAAATGAAAGGTTAGGGGGTGAGAGGTCACTTTATCTCTGTGTTAATCCCTTCTATAGCTGCAGAAGAAAAGCACACACAGTGATGTTGCAAGTTTAGTTTGAGGTTCCTCCAAATAAAAAGCAGAAAGACAGCATTCACCGTCTCTCTCTGCACAGCTAGGACACTACTCGTCTTAGAGACGAAATTTAACTTATTAGGGCCCGAGCACGAAAGTGCCAGGGGCCTAACGGTGCAAGAAAACCAATTGCTTTTTGGAAAGATTATTATTATTCTGCTGCGGAGTCGCATTTTTAAGGGGCTTGGGATGCACGAAAACTCACCAAAATTGGCACACGCTTCAGAAGTGGCGAAAACTGCTTAGTTCTGCAGTGATTGGGCACAGGCGTGGCTACTGGGCTCCATAGCACCCCCAAACGCAAGCCAGGTTGGAAAAAAGTTCCTTTAATGTTCATGAAATTTGATGAGATCATTATTCTCATCTATAAGAACATATCAACATTTTTTGAATTTTTTTCAGCTTACAGGAAGTCAGACATTTTGGATTTTGTGTGTTGATTTTAATTTTACAAACCCATGTTTAAGGACTTTAGGATGCACAAAAACTCACAAAACTTTGCACCCATGTTTTTCGTAATTATTTCAAGTCAATGTTGTAATTGGGCTTGGGTGTGGCACATTGGCTCTAAAGCGCCCCTAATTACTTTTAGCCTTTGAACGCATTTTTGACGCCATTGGTATACTCGAAGACTTATAAAAACTTGGTGCATATGTCAAAATCTGTGAACATTGTGAGAATATAAAGCGATTGGGTTTGCGCGTGTTTAGCGGGCATCCAAATTGCGGAGGAATAGTCGATTCCTCAAACGATGATGTCATAGATCATGTGACAATTAGCCATTTTTGGCACTTTACAGGTATGGAACTTTTCAAAACTCCTCCTAGAGGATTCAATAGATCAATCTCAAATTTTGTAGAATTGCAGAATCTCAAGATCGTCATGATGGTAAATTGCAAAGCTTTTTGTGTCATCGTGGGGCGGGGTTGCCGTGGCGAGGCGGGCAATTTCCATGTTTCGCCATGACACAGGAAGCTGTTGTAACTGGACTTTACATTGTCCAATCTGATCCAAATTTCACAAGCTGGATAAGAGTCCAAGCCTGAAGACATCTACATGCCCGTATTGAGTTCTAGTCATAGCGACACCGAATGAGAATGATCTACACATGATGTACAGCAACACAGTGTATAATTAGAGTGTGTGTTCTCTAGCGCCACATAGTGGACACAGGAAATGGTACAAAATTTGCAATAAAGAAAGAAAATGTTTCTCTTTTATGTCTAAAAATAATTAACAGCTTAACTTGCATTTTTTAATTTGTTATCGGTCTGAGAACCACTGTGGGAGGAGATCAACTCTAAATGGCATGGACAAAAATCCAGGACACATTTCTTCAAAGTAAAATTTCAGTGCTGAAGTACAGAAACGTTTGGATACTCTTGTTTTGCAGTACTGTCAGAGCTTAAATACATGATGAATGCATTAGGAGCACAGCTGGGTATCACAGCTTTCCACTATATTTGAAGACGTTGCAGATTTTCATGGTTCCAGAAGTCAAAACCAATTGGCCCTCGGGGACAAATAAAGGTCTTGACCTTGAACTTCAACTTGAACAAAAGAGTTGTCTTACTATTATGAAATAACATACAGTCAGTCCATGCATTTTTTCTGTGTTTTGGATCCCTTAAAATAAATGATGCAGTGCCTGGATACATTTATAAGACACTTATTGTACTAGTCCAGTATTTCAGAAATTGTTATGATCATCTATGATAACATGAATTCAGAAATTTCTCAGTGGCCTTAAAGGTACACATAAGTTTTTTACCACTAGCAATGTTTTTACAAGTGAATCCCCATTTTTTTGTATCGTGCTCAAGCACAGACATTCAAACACGCAGGCGATGCAACACACAGTCCTGCTATCTTCGGGAAGCGTGGCAATCATGGATGTATAAAGAGAACTGGATATAGCTTTGACTTCAAAGTATAAAATGACCCGGTACACTTGGCGATCTTCCGCAGCCATTGGGCCTATAGAGCAAGCACAGTAGCGTTTCCTTTAACTCCGCCTCCCAGCCCTCGGCCCAGCCTCGGTCTGGGTCTCATTCACATGAATGGAGGAAGGGAAATAACTCTGGATTCGGCTATTAGTGCATTTTAGAACTTTTAGGACCTAATGATTTAAATAAGAGCTATTTAATTGTTTGTACTTGGAAGTTGATTCACCTCAGAAAAAAAAATTATCCGCTGATTTACAGACATCTCTTTCCCAACGTAAGTCTATAGGCCCAATGGCATCACGTGACCAACACAGAAGTTGTAATTCCATCGTTTGGCCGCTATATAAGATTTGCTTCAAAGCCTGGTGCACTTCCTGGGGGCTTGGTAGCAATGTGCCAACAATGGCAGTGTAGAAGAAGACTGCTAGCACGTAAACATGGATATACACAATGCACGATTTAAAATATTTTTTTTAAAACGGCTCTGCAAATGTTTTTTGAGAAAGACTAAATACATTCAACATGTGTGTTAGACCTCAAGGATGCATGCATTTTGGTGAGACACAGTGAATGTAAATTCCCCCATGGCTATTGACTTAACATCCTGAAAAACTTGAAAAGTAAAATGGTAATTATCATCTGGAGTGTGTGGATGTGTACCTTTAAGAGGGAAGGAGGCATGAAAACACTGACGTACATTCATTAACATGATTCTACAAATACATACATCCGTGCACAGACATAAATGCACACAGGAAATACGAGGTCGCCCTTAAATGGGGTTATGAGCAAATGCTGCGATGGACCCTCTCTCCACGCTCACAGCCCTCAACGAGTTGTCGACCTCAATCTGTGAGAGACACTCGTGTGAATCAGGTGCACACACACTCTTGTTAAGATGGAAGGGGTGTTTGTCGGTTGCATAGGGTTAGGTTAATGAACATTTTAGCCTTTACTCTCTCTTTCTTTTTTTCGTTCTTTGTCTCTGTCTACATTCCAGTAATATCAGACAGCCATGGTTGCTGACTGAGTGGAGTCAAGTGCTTCAGTCCAGAGGAAATGAAGTGCATAAGGCCGACAGAGAGTGCTGGCAGACGTATCACTGAAGGTAAAAAACAACATGGACAAAGCTCCTCAGAGGGAGTTACACACTCAAAAAAGATTCTAACAAAGACATTGCATTGGCCTCTAGTAACGGCTCCTATATGCACTGTGCGATATTGGGCTGTCCAAGATGAAAGGTCACAATCCCCGAGAGAAGCGTTGTGAAATGTGTGGTCATCAATTCAGAACGATAGTCCCACGTTGCACTGAGAGACACATCAACCAACCGTTGGCTGATTTAAAGCATTGGCAACCAACCTGTGTCAAATATTTAGGATTTAGATTCTCTCAATGTTACTGCTGTTACAAGTAAACAAAAAGCAACCAAAGGGAATACAGCATTAAACGACACTGAATACACTGGCCAATGATTATTTTTTAGTTAAAGGTGCTATTGATAACATGATTAACATTCAACCACTAGATTTCGCATTCTCCCTCCCCCGTTCCATTGCATTTACTTCACAACAAGTCGTTGCCAGGATCTTACCGTCAATTTCAGCCATTTATCTGTTTTTTCCACACGAACTGACAACCCAGAGATACCACATGATACCAACGTTGTTATACTTTTGGCTCACAAGCCTTGTTAGAAGTGGCAAGCAAACCTCATATATCTTCCACAGAGATAAACAAATCATTCATTTTGGACCCGCCAAAAGTTTTAAAATGATTAATTCACAATCATAATAACTTTTTTCAGGTAAAGCTATACTTTTATTTGTAACCTTTCTAAAAGCTCTGTGAATGTATTATTTGTTTTAAATATTTGTCTACATAAAAATTCTATCAATAAGACCTTTAAGTTTTTTTGTTTGGCTGCATTTTAGATGGATGACAAGCTGATGACGTGTCTCCCCTTGCATATATATATGTTTGGGGGTTTTTTTACATCGTAGAACTAGGCTTCATCGAACAGACTGACAAAATTGATTTCATTCTGTGTGACTCATGACTCAAGATTTTATTAGACCCTTCTCGTACAATGCGACATGCAATAAACCTGCAAGGTCACTGGTGTTGCACAGTGTACCTTAAAACAAGGAACCCCTGCAGGCTCACTCATAAGTCATGTCTTGTAAGACTGTAAGCTAAATGTATTAAATGGAAATATAAAACACGGGTGCATTGCAAAGAAAGTGCACACTAAAGACAAGTTAGCAGGCTGCTTGGTCATCTATGAGTTCTATTTTTTTTTAAAAAGAAGGAATTTCTGTGAATCTAAAAAGGTTTAGGTGATATGTGTGGAGGGAAAACGTTGTCTGCACTTGAAAATGTAATAGAATGTTTTGAACTGAATACCTGCTGCTTATACTGAGATACTCTTTATATTCTTACATTATATTTCTAATGATTTTTCAGTTAGTCGGGGCCTCTGAAGTGAGGCTTAGGCTGTAAATACAGCCACTGATCTACGCCTTTGGGTTTCAGAAATATCATACAGCATGATATGCAAGAAGCCTTCAGAGGTTTTAGGGACTCCTCGAGTCTTTGAATGCATTAATGTGAATGTAATGCCTCCCATTAGTGCATTCCTAATCTTTCTCTCACTCACTAGCAACTCTTCATTATGTCTTTTATTCCTTGCTTAAGCCCTCATCTTTCATTCATTTATCTTTCACTACAAATGCCCTGATACTCCAAGCTCCAAGTGCCTCACTGCTGCATGGACTAATTGAGGGCGAAATAAGAATTAAAGAAAGATGTTAATTAATTTAGTATGACCTTGTTAATTACTTTGGAACCAGTCACTGAATTACTTGCCAAGCGTTTAACAAAATCTATTCAGGGTCTGATTTCTCAAGGACAGCCAGACAAAAATTCACAATTCAGCCAAAGGCAATCTAAAGGCAACGTACAATCATAAAGCAGTGTGATGCCACAAGGCATCTTTTCAAGAGCTGGAAACCTGCAGAGAGGAACAAGCACTTTGGGGAAAATGGGCTAATGATAGCTATAGCCGGGTGGCGTAGCCAGCCAGCATTGCATTCCCACAGGAAAAACATGCAAATAATATACAGAAAATCTTTCCAAGAAGACTTCATGTCCAGCCATTGTGCTTGAACCGCTCCCTCTTCTGGAGTGACATGTCAGTTGGTGAAGGCGCTCAAAAATGGCCACATAAAAAAAGCTGAGAGCCATGATAAAGTTAAACCCTTGGAGGCAGCCTGAGGCACTCTGATCATTTTGATTTTCCAAATTGGGTTAAAAAGAATATATTATTGCGGAATTGAGTTTGAAATCACTTAAAAGCAACTTTGTGTAATAAAATGACAACTGATACAATATGAGACAACTGTAAATTAAAACTTCAGGGTATGTGTCATTTAACTTATCAGTATGAAGAATGCATTCCTTTGAGACCTTTTTTTAGCTTTTACAAAACGATCTCTCATATTCTTTTACAGCCTGCAGCAAAAAGCTTCTTCTTTCCCCAGTGTGTTGCCTATAGCTTTCCAAGAGTTTAATGTCATGTGCCCTGTGGTCTCTCCATGAACGTTTTTTAGAGATGTCTGAACAGGCGAAACTGCTCGGTCAGTCTTCCCTTTATGGCGTCCATGTTGAAATGAAAGGCGCACCGCGCGCAGACCGTGCGTAGTTATGAAAATTCAGAGGTGCACGTCAGAGCGTCGCGACAACTTGCGGAGCCTTCGCGGAGCCTTCGCGGACCCTTCGCGCAGCACGCGATGATGTAATTTTCTGGCGTGCACACTTCGCGCCAGCTTCACTACGGCGAGCATAAAAATACCTTTACTCTCCCCCACAGAAACACTGCTCCTGAACTGCTTGAAACACCTCACTTGAAGTCCTGCCTTTTCTTCCGTAACGTGGTGATGTCACCAAGTAACACATTTTGCCTAGCGGCTAGTTTGGCTAGTTAGGAGCTCAAACAGAGCGTTTCAGACGGAGGGTGAAAATAGTTGCTGCAGCACAGCCGGTATGAGAAATAAAGCGTTTTTTGAACATTAAAGCTTGTGAACATGTTCTAGCAGAAAACCCAAATACAATTATGAACCTGATTATACTTCAAGGCTATGAAAACCACTACATATTGTTTCTCAAATATTGTGGCAGAAATAATTATACTTCATCATCGGCATCATTATTTCAAAATAATCCTGTTTGTGAGTACAGATACACGACGTTCTCCAAGGTCCACTGTCTCAATAATTACACAAGAATCATGCAAATAGATTTTTTCTGCCCTCGACTTTCCCCTTCACCACTAACCTCTTCCTTTAAAATAAACAAACTGAAAGTAAACATACCACAGACTTCAACATGAGGCTGCATGTTAGACCAGACACTGGCGAGGAAGAGTCCACGCACAGACAAGAGGCCGGGCAGAGCTCATCCAGCTGCTTCTAATAGGCCTTCAACTCTCGCACGTATTTCCATCGATTCATTAACCTGTGGCGAGAGTGTGTGTTTGTAGAGAGGGGTATACACGCAGACACAGCGTGCATTTTTAACCTGTGTGTGCACGTGTGTCTGCGTGCTCTTTCAGGCATTCAGATCTATGGCTCTAATGTCTCCTGCTCTTATTTCATAAGAGAGAGTGGAAAACTCAGAGTCAGCACACTGGCATGAAGAGAGCCTGCGCTGGAAGCAGATCAGGACACACATCTGCAAAACCCTGCTACGCTCTGTGTATGGGTGTGTGTGTAAGGGGGGCTCGGAGGCCAGTGAAAGAAAGAGTGGGTGTTTGTTTGCATTTGCGTGCAGGCTTGTATGTATAAAACCAAGTGTGTGTATCAGAGCAAGAACAAGAAAGGCAAAGAGTGCAGAGCGAGAGACAGCAGAAACAGAGAGAGTGTGTTTCTGCACAGATCTGAAAATGGATCTTTGTGGAAAATGTCTGCTTTGCAGCATTCCACGCTGCGTGTGTGCACGCATGGGCATGCAACGGTTTGTCTAAGATATTAAAACTAATAGCTGTCAAGTCATATTTTGCCCCTAAATCTAACTTTTTCATCGGTTGCTGCAGGATTTTGTTTTTAATGTATGGTGCACATTCAGTGCTTACGTTAGTTCACTGTAAAAGAATAAAGAAAAGTCTTGTAGTTCTGAAGTATAATTTGCGTCTAATTTGCAATAAATCCTGCTGTTTCTCCCTCTACTGTATGTCACACACACAAATCCTGACAACCATGCACAACACTGAAGACAAAGTGAGCAGGGATGTGTGTAAAATCTAATGGTTTTCAGAGTGCTGTTGAGCTGTCAGAACATAACAGCAGTACTTAATGCCGTATGTGGGAGTGTAGCGAACACCGAGACAGAAACTGATGGAACTAACGTCTCTTAAAACTCCTCGCCTCGTCTATTAAAACATCTCGTACCTGGTGGATGCTATAATGGCTGCCATTAAGCCTGTCCCTCATTATGCCTTTTCTCTACATTAGTACCGTTGCAACAATGAATCCCATTAAATAGGCCTCAGATATATTTAGTGGCTATTATCAAACCGTGCGGTCTTAAAGAAAAAAGAGTTTGTGATACAAAATATCAGCGTCAGAGGTTCACCTGTGGTCAGTACAACAGTCACTGATGAAGAGCAAAGACTGAGAGGAGAAGCTGACATGAGAAGCTTTAAAAACGGATAAATACTCTGTGAGCAGTGAGAAGAAATGCAACACATGGATAGAAAACAAACAAACATACAACCTGTCAAACTATCATTTGCACTAAATTAATTTAGTTCAGAATAGAAATGATTGAAAATGATTAATATCGCGATATCATGTTTTGTGATACTGTATCGATTCTCAAAAAAATGCAAAGATGAACTCAATCAATACTTTATTTCCTTTGCAAAGATACGCACCCTCTCAGTGTGCGTGCCCTTTCATAGTAGTGCTGTGATGTAGGATGTTACAGGGACTGTGAGAAATACAAATGCAGATCCCTCTGTTCTGACTGCATATAAAAGTCAACTTTTTTACTCTGATTTTATGCATACGGTGTGTCTCTATACTATGACAGTTTTCCTAAAATTTGATATATCGCCTGAATTACAGTATCGCAATATATCACAATATATTGAATCATAACCCCTGTATCATGATACGTATCGTATCGCCAGATTCTTGCCGATACACAGCCCTATTCTGTAGTGTGGAAACAATTAGTGTGGCACTGAATGATTCAACATTTTTAGTATATTTCTAATTGTTTAAGTTATTTAACCAGTAAGAATCCAAACCTGTTCCAGGTCCTCCAAAATAAAATTAAAAAAAATGTGCTGCTTTACTAAGTTTCATATTAAGGTAAATTGAATTCCTTTGGGTTTTGGACAGTTGATGAGACTATATAAGCAGTTTAAAATAGGGATGCACCGACACGATACCAGCTCGGATGTTGTTATGTTGCTGCATTAAAACGGTTTACACTTAAAATTGCAATTTCTATTATATTTTTTTTAACAAGTTATTGATGTACGATTTTATTATTTGAATAACAAATAATTCAGTGAATTTATATCTATGTATTTATTTGTCACATTTTGTGACAAAGTTAGGAAAGCAATGTTTTTTAAGTCAGGCCTGATGTTGTCTAACACATAAAGGAATGATCCCAGTCACTTCCACACAGTGAGGCATGGAGCTGATTAATTAAACACTGGTATCAGATCGATATTCGGTATCTGGTATCGGTATATCAGGACTGAAAAAATCGGATCGGTGCATCCCTAGCTTAAAGGCATCATGAATCTGGCAATTTCTCATACATATTAATAAGATTAATAGATCTCTAAGGTTGCACACTCCTCCTGTCATGCATCTACAGTAGCCCTATAGGCAAATCATGGAGTGATTATGGTGCCAAACTGATTTCCCTCTGTGCATAGATCAATACATCAGGCATGTGCCAACAACTAAGAAATTATATTTCAGGATTTCAGCTGTACACTTCATCATTTCAATGAGCCAGCATTTCTGACCTCAATTCAATCAGATGTTTTTGTTTTCCCCCTCAGGATGTGACATTTATCAGTATGCTGTTTAAAGGCTTCCAACCATGGCTGTCAGTCACTTTTCCTCAAGTTTTAGACTTTAATTAACCACATAAACTCCGGATATTAAATGAGTATGATTGGCCGAGACAATTTTGCAATGAAAAGCCTGAAATGTATAAAAAAAACAAAAAAAAAAAACAAACATGTAGGGCTACTGCAATTCCAGCAAAGTTTTCCCGACTCATGCGTAAAAGACTCCTGTAGTTTTGGAAAATATGGATGAACGCTTTAAAGAAAAAGACGCACTGCAACGCTTTGAAAACACATTCACGCACTTACTTGTGTCGAAGTCTCGAGCTGAAAAACTGCAAAGACTTTTCAGAAGTTGGTCATCTGATGGCCAGCGTGAGAAAGTACCGACACAGGCAACGAAAAGTCCTGCTTCTTCTCCACTTCAGCCTGCTGGCTCGGCCCAGCAAGATCTCTCCGATCCGGACTCTCACATCACCCAGTCAGTCATTCAACAATCTGAGTCTGTGTCCTTTTTCCTGGTGAAGATTTGTGTCTGATCTGCTGCTCAGTTCATCTTCTAGTCCTCTTTCAGGGCTACACGCGCTACGTAGCTCAGACAGAGCCAGTGTGTGTGTGTGTGTGTGTGTGTGTGTGTGTGTGTGTGTGTGTGTGTGTGTGAGTGTTTCAAATGGCGGTGAAGCGCCCTCATCCGCCAACAATCCAATCTGCTCCATTATGACCACAGAGAGGACAGCCAGCACAGAGGAAGCCTGCCGGGACAAACTTCCAAAATAAAACCTTCCAGTAAGCTTTTTTGGTAAAGTTTTTAACATTTTATTAGACTATTTGTTATTGGAGAGAACCATGTGGCAATAATATAACACAATCTAGTTTAGGACATATTTTAATTTTACAACCAATGAGTTTGATGCTGATGTTCTTGGCACTTATGCACTTATACTTTCTATTTTGGGTTTTTTTAGGACAAAAACGCAGAAAAACATCATGAGGAGTCTCTGCCTGCATGGACTTAAAGCTGAAGTGGGTAGAAATGCAACTTTTTTTTTTTTTTTAAATGGTCACTATATCCTGATAGTAGTGCATGAGACAGGTAATCTGAACAAAATCATGTGCCTCTCCGATCAAACAGTCAAACTAGGCGGCGCTGATCAAATATGAATCAATATTCTGTTACTGTAATGCCCATTTCTCGCCTCAAATGTTTTCAGAAATACCTTGTAGTGTACTGTTTAGCTGTAAAATGAGAAAGTTTGTAACCCGTTAGCCATGTTGAGACCAGTTGAGGAAATACCAAGCACCGCCCACCAGCCAGAGAACAGCCAATAGGAACGCTCTCTCTCTCTCTGAAATGACCTGTGATTGGCCAAAGTCTCCCGTTACGGGCTAGATTTACTAAAGCCTGAAAACAGAGCCATGAGGAGGTGCAGAAGTCTAGTTTTCTCTCAGAACACTTGAATTACAATATGCTGAAAGGTTATCATGGCATTTTTGCCCAATGATGCCAAAAATATACTGCCTACTGAAGGTTTAACTGCAGGAATTTATCATATCCTTCTAATTAGTGCCTATTAATTAAATTAAATTCAAGTGTTTTTTTTATTATTATATACTTATTTACTGCATTTGGGACCCACATTTTTCTTTAATAAGAGGGCAGCTTGAGGTTAAAATTTAAGTCTGTTTCCTTAAATAGTTATAAAATATGTAAATTTAACATATAGGCCTATAACCTGTATAGTTCCAAAGTAGCCATCACCACGATTGACAATGTCAATTTCAAATGCAAATGACATTCATTGAACAGTGTATGCGGGGACGTAGGATATTTTCGGTAGGGGGGTGGGGGAGCTGCCCTTGATAGGTGCATGCGCATGACAGCTATGCACGTGCATATTAAAGTGGCAGTATATTTTTGTCACAACTAGACTTCTGCTCCTCCTCATGGCTCTGATTTCAGGCTTTAGAAAATCTAGCACGTGACGGGAGACTTTGGCCAATCACAGGTCATTTTAGAGAGAGCGTTCCTATTGAGCGTTCCTATTGGCTGTTCTCTGGCTGGTGGGCGGTGCCTGGTATTTCCTCAACAGATCTCAACATGGCTGCCGGGTCACAAACTTTGTCATTTTCCAGCTAAACAGTACACTACAAGATGTTTCTGAAAACATTTGATGAGAGAAATAGACATCACAGTAACAGAATATTGATTCATATCTGATCAGCGCTGCGTAGTTTGACCGTTTGATCGGAGTTCGCGAGTGATTGACAGCTGCTCAGAGACGGCAAGGTTCCAGCTCGGCTCTCAGAGGTACATGAATTTTTCAGATTACCTGTTTCATGCACTACTGTCGTATTTGCTCCATTTCTACCCACTGCTGCTTTTAATTAAAAAA
Source organism: Sebastes umbrosus (assembly GCF_015220745.1). Lineage (NCBI taxonomy): Eukaryota > Metazoa > Chordata > Actinopteri > Perciformes > Sebastidae > Sebastes > Sebastes umbrosus. The sequence continues at coordinate 10,739,490 of NC_051276.1, forward strand.
AAAAAAAAAAACACGTGCGGGAAATAATATAGGATAAACAGTATGATCGATATGACCGAGGGTGTTTAAATCTGCAACTCAGCTGCTAACTCTGAAAAGAAAGCATTTAACATGTTTTGTAGTGTTATATCAACATGCTATTAATGATGGAACATGAACCCAACTATGAGATTAACATTAATAATAATAGTAATAATAATAATAATAATATTAATAATAATACATTTTATTTATATACCGCTTTTCAAGAAACTCAAAGACACCTTACACAGCTAAAATGATCACAAACAAGGACATCATTATATATAAAACAACATTAATCACACATTAAAAGCAGTTCTAAAAAGGTGTGTTTGATTAGTGAGATTGAACCTGCATCTTTATCACATCATGTTCCTCATCATCACAGCCACAGCTGTAGGCTACTGTAATTAAAACTGCGGAGCTCCAGGTCTACTTTGGTCAAACGTCTTAAGAGAGGATGACGCGCTCAACCGTTGCCCTGGTTACCCTGGTTACTTTGGAAGGAGACACCGGTGATGATTGGTGTGAACGGATGGTCCTGATGGTTCAAGTGATCCACAACTTGGAACTGTGTGAACTGTGTCAGCCTCTAAAACACGCCTACTGGTTTACAATAGAAACTATAGCAGAATAATTAACCATAACCGATCGGTTACATGAGCACGGATGTTTTCTGTGGTTGCAACAATACTCTGGTGTGCTTGTTGCACACTATTGAACCAGCGGATCCGCCGTGCATAATTACACGACAGTGCGCAACATCGCTTCAATTAGAGGCTGCAGATGGAAAACAGATTCCTGCTGCATTCAGATGGCTGCCACCAGAGTAAGTATTATTATTCTGTCTGACTGGCATATCATAATCAAAATTTGCGGGTTAAGGATTGTAAAATGAAAGATGGGTTAGGGTTAGGGTTAGGGTTAGGGGTTAGTGCCAAAACTGTTACTTCCCGCGCTGATGCTGAGAACTACCAGCAGCTGAATGGCTGCGTCTGTCTGTAATCTATAGCCTGTGAGGGCTCACGTGTAGGGTCCACTGGAGAAGTGACGCTACGAGAGGCTCGCCCAGAATTTCAGCTGTCAGGATGTACACCCCCGACCCAAGAGGCATCGGTTAGTATGGACGGCCCGCCCCGACACGTGAGAGAAGAACACACCCATATGCACACAGCCAGCTGTTGCCGCTGCTGCTGCTGCTGCTGCTGCTAAACTGTTTGCCTGCGTTGACCTTGTGATTTCAGGATTTGACTTCCAATCGATGATCATCTCAAGGTAAACATCCATCAGTGTAAACAACATCAATTGTAGTAATAAAGCTAATGCATCAGGGTTTAATCTTTGCATGACAGCATCCTGCTATAACTTACCTCACTTTACATATATAACACTGCAGTGATGTTATATCATGTCAGCCAATAAAATTCAGTTAACCATTGTTCTCTGTGCTAATAAACAAGTTTAGTAGCCCTGTAGTCTCCATTACACCCCAGTTCATGATATAAGTGGATACTAAAACAAGATCAACTGGAACCTATATATTCAACACGGTCAGCTCTAAATAGAAGCAAGGACAGACTGACAGATGTACTGACAGAGGACGCAGATGAGGCCTGGAGGGGCTGTATTTTCCTCTCCGCCGATGCACTGTTGTTGACATAATTTGTGTTGCGAGTGGAAAGAAATGGATTTGGCATGTCTGTATTGAGCGTAGCCATCCTTGTATTTTTATAGGCCCATCCCCTGTCTCCTTCTCATCTACTAGGTCCACAAGTTATGGCCTGGCTTTTCCAAGTCCTACAGCTGCTGCAGTGCACATAAAAACACCCACTGAGAGAACCAGGGCTGCTCTCATGCAACACAAATAAATTAGAACTTGTGGCACAGAGGAAAAACAGCTATAACTGAAATATATTTGATAGGGCTGTCAATTGATTAAAATTGAATCGCAAATGAATCGCACATTTTTTTTATCAGTTTAAAATGTTTCTTAAAGGGAGATTTGTCAAGTATTTAATACTCTTTATCAACATGAGAGTGGGCAAATATGCTTCCTTTATGCAAACCTTATGTAAATTTATTATTAGAAATCAATTAACAACACAAAACAATGACACATATTGTCCAGAAACCCTCACAGGTACTGCATTTAACATAAAAACAATTTGCACAAATCATAACATGTTAAACTCAAGCCCAACAGACAACAACAGCTGTCAGTGTGTCAGTGTGCTGACTTGAATATGATTTGCCCAAAACTGCATGTGCATAAAGTGGGCATGTCTGTAGACTCGTGGGTACCCATAGAACCATTTTCATTCACATATCTTGAGGTCAGAGGTCAAAGGACCCCTTTGAAAAGGACCATGACAATTTTTCCTCGCCAAAATGTAAATTAAATTTAGAGCGTTATTTAACCTTCATGACAAGTAGTATGATGTGGTTGGTACCAATGGATTCTTTAGGTTTTCTAGTTTCGTATGATCTTATGATCATATGATGATATCTAGCTTTAAAACTGAGCCCGCTACGACCTACGAAAGATCGATTGCGTTAATGCCTTAAAGACATTAGTGACGTTAAAGCGAATTTGCGTTAACGTGTTATTATCGTGTTATCTTTGACAGCCATATATATTTAATGAGGTTTACAAGTTTTGTGTATCTTTAAATATGCACAATGACTTTCTTTCCTTCTTTACCTTGTTCCATGTTTCAACAAAATGTAAATTCAAGCAACATTAGAGCTGCTGACCTTTGCCTAAGCTTGGGGCACTTTGTGACATTAATTACCAAACAGAAGAAAAACCCATGCAAACAAACGGCCCCTGAACATGTCCATGTATTGGTCACTTGTGGGACGGAGAGCCCTGATTGGAGGAGAGTGGGGGCGTCCATTGAATTAGTTCCTTTGTTGTGGAATACTCATTCCTGTGATTGTCTGCTCCGAGTGATCATGTGGACTTATGCTGTATTGAATGTGACAACAGAACAATACATCTGGCTCACAGACTGATGCCACGGTGCCTGCACTGGAGGCCTGGAAGGGCTTTCGTTGATAACTCTATACCTTGTTAGCCTGCTGTAATCCATACTCATCCATATTCAACAAATAAATATAAATTATAATAAATATTTTCCAACTTCCCCAGCCTGTCTGTGGCTCTCAGCCCTATAAGCCCATGGCTGTGTTTCATTTTTTAAAAAAAGGCTAAATAATTTCCTAAAACAGCTGGGCTGTAGCTTTAAGCACATTAGTCAAACTGAAGTAAACAGTGTATTTGCAAAGGACTATTTTCAGCGGCGGATTTAGTGTGCCAGTGAGTATTTACAGCAGGGGGGACGGTGTATGCAGGATAAATAATAATAATAGAAAATCCACAGTCTACAGTGTCCAAGTTCAATATAATAAAGGAACGTGTCACCAGTGTAACAATGTGACTCATTAATGTGTTTTTCATAGGTTTTGGACAGCAATAGAGGTCTATGGCACAGAGGAATAAGATATCAGGCTTTCACACTGGCAATATGTGTTGGTAGGATCAATTCAGTGTTGTTGTGATCTGTTGATAATATAAATAATTTATATGTCTGTTTCACGAGATTGTTTGGTTTTCAGACTCTGTGGTGCCTCTCTTCAGTCACGGCCATATTCCCATAATTGTTTTTTATAGCCACGTAGGATCTATTCGTGTTTGGCTGTCTGTTTTTATTTTCCACATAATGAAAGAGTGCCCTTTGTGTCATCCCCTCCGAGTCACCTGTAATGCATTTAGTGCAGTTTCACATCACAAGTGTGGCCATTCACAACTATGTCAGCACCCTGCTGCCTATTGGATTAGGATAAAAGAGAGGAGATGGCTACAGGGGGAACACACAAACACACACACACACACACACACACACACACACATAGAAATAACAACAACAACAACAGCAGCAAATATAAGGCCGGATCACAGTGCTCCATGGTTCCATATCTTCTTTATTACGGAGCTGCTGATGGACTCAAAGGGTTCACAAGCAATTCACTATTAACACTTCTGAACCCTAATCCTGCATTATGAGTCCATAACCTGTCATACGTATATGGCAGCAGGAGGTAGGTGGGACGAACGCAGTGAAGTGGGGAGGAAATTGAAGTGAATTGGTGAGATTGAATGGGATGAGTAAGATCCACAGAGTATCAGCATGAGAGCCCCACCATGTGCAAAACAACACAATTAAGAGGGAAGCTTAGCCTAATCAGTGAATGCATCATGCAAATGATGGTTTTTTTTTTCAATGCCTACTTCAATCTTGGCTGTTATCGTAGAATACAAATCAGGGACTTAACTCTAATGAAAGGAGGAGAGAGTGAAAAGAGCGGGATGAGACGACGGTGAAGGAGAGGGATATAGCAGGAGATGGAGAGGATGATGGAAAAAGCAGGAGTATGAGAAAGACAGTGGAGATGGAGTTGCTGTATTTAACCCTATGAGGAGTGTGTCATTCTACTTAATGCAGTACTTAACTTTGCATCTGTGTATGTTCACTCACGTTGTCGTATCTACTCCACTTCTGCACTATCTTGGCACTAACAAAGCATTAATGGTGCTTGATCAATACACAAAACACACAGCCTCAGAAAACACATACATTTTCAACAAAAACTTTATTGTACAAGCACGGCAACGTAATAGTTATACAATACAACATTATTGTCCACCAGGGTGGAAATTTGTCTTTGGCTCACCAAACACAGGAAACAACAACATTAAAAAACAGACGGGAGTTAGTAAAAAACAGATACATAGACAAGTTAGTTACACATTAAAATAGTTCATGTCAGTGTCTGTGACTTAGATCTGCTCAGCCACTTTGTTGAGTTAAGAATATAGATGGCACTTGGGATGAAGGACTTTTTAAACACATTTTTAGTTGCCAGAGGGACTCTATAGCGCCTCTCGGAGCTCAAGAGCTCAAACTGGCTGAAGAGAGGATGGGAGCTATACAGTATATCTGCCAGAATACTTCTCGCTTTCTTCCGCGACAACATGTTTGAAGGGCTTTAGTGTGGGCCAGATAGGCAGCTTCACCTAGGGGGTCTGTTTTCTGTAGGAGGCCAACTAATGTCATGTCATCAGCATACTTATACAGTCTAAAATGTTCCTCATTGATCATAAATTCATTGGTAAAAAGTGAAAATAGTGTTTTTCATAATATGTACTCAACAGAAAGCATATTTACATTTAATTTCTGTGCAAATTTTAGTAGAAGGAACCACTTATTTTGCAATTATACTGGGTAAATATGGTTCTGGGCAAATTCAATATTTGACTTATTCTACAAATGCTGCTGGTGTATGTAAACCAACTTACATAACACCATTGCTGGGATAAAATGAGATATTATACACATCCAAAAGCAAGACAACTTAAGCTTCATTGAGCAGGGGAAACCTCTGGGAATATATAGGAAATACCTGATTATTTTTTTTCATATTGCCTCTGGCTGTATAAAGAACACTATAAACCAAACTGCAATAAACTCTGTTTAGCCACACCTCTCTAACACTTGGCATTACACCAAGCTTAAGCTGCTGTAAAGCACAGACGAAGAGACTTTTCATCTGTCCCAGATTTCCCTTACACCGTATTTTCAATACACTAACTGCATCTTACATGCATGGTATGCTTTAACTGTCCACATACTGACTTCTGTAAACTGTCTTGGGTCAGTAAACAGGGGTTTCTTCCTCGTGACATCATATCCCAGAGGCCTCTTTTGATTTCAGAAGACAAGAGGCAGCTGGAGGTCTGGTTCACCCTTCCAAAACATGGCCCAGGATCCTCCCCCACCAAACCTCAGGCACCATTATGTAGGGACATGTGCTAATAGTCCACAGTCGAAATAAACAGACTTAGAAAATATCCTATCCAAGCAGTGGATCCGACACATCCTGGGCTGCAAACCCACGGTAACTTCATTGAATAGTTTGTTTTCTTTAATCTGCATTCACATGAAGGTCTTTATTCAGTCCTTCAATCATTCATTCAAACTGTAACCTTACCTTCACCCACACTGACAGCGCCAGGCCTTGCTCAGTGGAAGGTCTTTATACCTCCATTGGCTCCATCAGGATCACAGAGTAATAACAAAGGATTAAGCAGTTATTCCCTGCATACCTGCCCTAAAACAGGTTCCCATGGTTCATATGCTATTTTTTTTTTTCTTTTAAATTTTATTAATGTAGTAAACCTTCATTGTTGGGCATGTCTGTGTTCGCATGAGCATGCACGACACATGGGCACTCAAACATACAATGTAGGTAAATAACTCTGTTGAGTGAGGACCCAAGAGATAGACATCCTGTTTACAAGAGAACAGAGAGATGAGTGGAGATGAAAAATCAGATTCTCTCTCGGTCTCAGAAACACACACACACACACACACACACACACCCACACGCACAGCGGCCAACTTCTCAATCATTTCCCTTTAAATTTCACCAGGGGAAAAAAAAGAACCAATCTCCGCTTCACCAGTATTCAGCTCAGCTTAATGCACCTAAATTGCACCAATCATGGTCCTATTCTAAATCTGTATGTCTATGAAAATGATTGTTGAGACAAAAGAGCCTTTTGATGGAAGGGCTGCTGAGGGGGTGGGGGGCATACTTTTACCACATACTGGTGGTTACCTAGGGGACTAGAACTAAAGGGAGGCACATTATCTTGTCATGCCTTACATGCTGTCATTAGGGCATGTGAACACTGCTGAATAGGAGGTAATTTTACAGTGGACAAACAATTTAAACACATGAAGTGAGAGGTGTGATCGTTTAAGTGCTGTAATTGCTCTGGAATTCAGTTGGAGGAGATCAACACATGCTACAGTAGACATGAAGAGTGTTGCTTCATTATTTTCAATCAATGTGAATCTAGAATGACTCACCAATAATGGCTATACAGTTGGGTTTCTACGCTTGCAGAATCGATTGTGCATTTTTCATGCTTGCCTGATGCCACATGCTGATCCATCTGAATTGCAGAACGCTTAAAAAAACAAACCTTTGTCCGTACTCCTGCGGTGATTATTCCATATCTGCGTTTGAAGATTATTTCATATCTCTATGGTCATGTAAGTGTTTTTCACTTACTAGTCAAACAGTCAAGGCAATTAGAAAGGCAGAGCTTTGAGTAACTGAATCATACAGCTACTAGTAGCGCTCCCCTGGTGGCCACAACAGAATATCCTTCCTTGCTTGCTGCTGACATACAGATGTGCACTCAGCTTTTCATGCCAGAGCTGACCTCAGAGAGGAAAGGAAAAGCAAGGAAAAGGAAATACTTTCCACTGCTCAAAAGATTTTAAACTTGTGAATAATGTGCATGAGATACAAAGACGAACGCAGAACAGATTGAAGGAAAAGGAGAAGACAAAAAGCATGACTGACATATATAGAATAGTTTTGTCATTGTGATTGCTCAACAGCGATTTACTTGTTATTTAACAGACATTTTATAAAGTTATCATTGTTGTAAGAGACTGAAAGTGTGACTTATCCACCGCAAGATAAATCTGTAATTCTGAAACCATTTGTTGAACAAATAACAGATGTAAACATTTAGAATTGGAAGAGTATTCAGCACGTATCAATATAATATGTATCTTCAATATAAAATATTTCAACTAAAGTCAATACATTCAATTGCTTGTTTTATAGTTTAGCTCTAAAGGTTTGCAGTATATGAGTGTAAAGCATTGATCAGGTCAGTGGATTTTGTCTGAAAGTTATATAAGCTGACTTTTTTTGCAGGAAGGTTGTTGGCAATCTCTTAACTGTAAAAATGTGGCGTCAGGTCATAATGAGCCCTCCCAGTGCCATTCTAGTTCATATTATATTTCATTTCTGCCAATAGATTCCCCTAATTGTTACACAATGTTCCTTTAATAAAACACTGATAAATGTCATGTCAAAAATGGTACAATCTCTATCCCATTTTAAAGCCAACAGCGGGCAACCTGTTTAGTTAGCAGCTCACAAATTGTAAACCTGTGTCAAGATATGGTGCATAAATTAAAGTAGCATAATACTTACATATGTAGGTAGCATACAAGATAATCAGTAAGCTGGTAATAAATTGAGTTTTTACATGTGTGGATTTTACCACTTCTTTCATTTTGGTTTTCTACTTCTGCACCTGAGTCTGTTTATCCTGTTTTTCCTGCTTTTCTGCATTGAACAAGCAGCGTTCCTTCCATCCACAACAACTATTTTTTTCTATAACTTCAGGCAGGGTATTTATGACCCTGCTGCTCCATATAGAGCTTAGTGTTCAACAAACCCAGTTTGAGGGTTTACTGTGAAGCTCCCAGACAAATGTATAACCTCCTGTCCTGCTATAACTCCTTTACATGGCTCTTTCTTCAGGGTCTCTCTCAGTTCTCCCGGGTGAATAATAGTTAGAAACCCATCAGCCCTGGTGCTGATCCGATTCATTAAATCCCACAGACGACGCTCCAAGACTGAGATATTCGGCGCACATGTGGTACTCAGGAAATGCCATAGTGTGTCTGGTGTGACGCAGCAGTGAAGTTTGTGGTTTTCATTCATCAGGCAGCAGCAGAAATTAGACAACTAGAGTTTGACTCCAGAACATCTCAGCAACCAGGAAATGCCATCCAGAAGACCTGACAGGGATTCTGCTACTGTATCCTGCACCTGAATAAGAGAAAGAAAAACACAAACACAGGTTGAAAATGTCCTCTGGATGGATATAAATGTAGCGGAAGCCTTTAAGTTGATCAAATATCCGACATTTACCAGCCAGGGGTTAGCCAGCTGGGGTAGTCCGAGCCTCTGTGCCATGTCAACACAGGGAGTTCGACACCTGGCCCTGTTTCTGCTGGTAATAGTCGGTAGGCTGGTAATCCCGACCTCTTCCGGTTCTTCTCTTGAGACACAGGAGAGCACCAGCAGAGGCCTGGAAGCCGAACCCTCGGCAGAGCTCAGCACAGCCTGAATCTGAGCCACCTCGGACTCTCCCTCACCTATCAAAAGACACATGCAAATGTTCTGTGCTGATGATTTACATGCCAAGAAACAACGTGCACGATGGGGACATGGCAGTAGCAGTGGAGCAGAAGCTGTAAATACACTTTAATGTCCTCTTATCTCACCTCTACCAGGCTCTGCGTTGGCTACATAGATGAAACCATTCACCACCTGGCACACTTGCTGGACCTGAGGAGCGGGGCTGTAAATTGGATTGCCTGAGTCATCTGTTCCTTCAAAGGTAAAAAGTTTACTACTGATGCTCTGCTGCTGGATTCTGGCTCTTTCCCTTTCTGCCCTGCACACACACACACACACACACACAGACACACAAAGTGTAATGATTGTGGGCTGTATTCACAAAAATACGCAGAAAAAAGATAATGATATTGTAACTTCAAATACAAAGTGCTTACCTATTGGTTGAGTACAGAGTCAGGATGTTAAATCTGTGTTGGTGGTTGAACATGTAACTGATCCCTGAGCCAATACCTAGAAGAAAAAAAAAGGTTTAGTTACATTCTTTGGTGGCATCTTAGCTGATAGTAACCAGTGAGATAACAATTGTGGGCGAATACTGTCATCTAGTGGAGTGCAAATAACCCTACAACAAGTAAGATAATCCCTGAGATTGTTTTTTAAATATAAAATTTGTATCCTGTTTGAGTCTATTTGTGATCGAAATGCATCAAAGCAATATTTGTATTACATCAGCATTATAGTTTAATATTTAGTTCCAGTGACAACTGATTCAAGTGACAGACGTGTCCGGACCTGCTCGGGTATTGGTTGTGTTTGTGTCTGTTGATATTAAACACGATGAAAACTCTGCTTCTTGCAAAATACTTGTATGGCATTAAGTGATTCATTTGAGTAACCTGTGTTGACTTTCTGACACCATTAAAATTGAACATGAAGAATATTGAGCTGGGATCTCTGCCGTTCCTGGCCCAAGGCTTGAAATTTCCAGGCTCAATACAATGCACTGTCAAACTAACCTGTTGGTTAACATTACTGTCACATGTACAAGCATGTTTATTCCAGTAGTATTGTTCAGTTTAGAATATTTAATGTTTTTTTTGGAGAACGGCAAGAGAAGAGTGTGTAACCCAGAGCAGGAACCCCATTAAAAAACATTTGTGTTAACTATATTCAAGGTGTCTGCTGCCCTTATAGGGAACGGGAATGTGATGTCACCGACAGCAAGTCCGCCATTTTTGGAGGATAAAGGGTAACTGGCTGTTTAATGCAAGTGTCAAAAGATAACACAAAACACCAAACAGTGACTACGATTCAAAAGACGAATAATAGTATATATAGCATACAGTCAGACAAAAAGGTAGGCTAACGTTATGGGTTTCATTGAGCAACATACCAGTGGTTAATTATGCAGTATTAGCCGACGTTTTGTTAATATTCCGTTAGTATGACATTAGCTATCTTATCTTTGTCCGGATGATCGTGTAGTTGGCATTTGGCTTTTAGATCTTAATGTCATATACCTACCCGTTTGTCAACTGGACATCGGCCTCCAAAGATTAACATATTTGCTGACAGGTGTTCACTAACGCCTAAACACATCACTGATTGTAATGTGTGGCAAGCTGTCAAGGTCCTCCTAATTCGTAAGGATCAATATCATAAACTAACTTCAATTTTGTAATATATCACACCCTTTGCCTCTGTCAGCTTCTCTTTATATGGGCATTTGTCTCTCGCATGTACTTTATATATTTCTGATGATGAACGATTGACAGATGACAGATGAATAGACCGGTGACAGATAATGTACTGTAGCTCAGTACGCTATCCTCCAAAAATGGCGGCGCGCCCCCAGAAAGCACCGCGGTTCCCATTCCCTATTTGGTGCACCCTGCCATCATATCCTGACAGGAGGGCAACATACCAATGATGAAAAAAGGACTGGGAGAAGCGTATCCTTCATCATCAGCACTCTACAATCAATGTCATCTCACCATTAATCTGTCTGTGAGGAGTGCCCGACACAGGAAGCACATCTGGGGCGTGCATGAGCCTTGTGACTAAAGAGACATCCAGCTGCTCCATGCCGGGGCCAAACATGGCATAACGTGGTTCAGATGAGGGCACCAGAGACTGAAGAAATGAGGTGACGACCTCATATGCCGGCCGTGAAGGAAGCCACTGTTGTCTGCAGGATGGGCAGCCTTTCAGGTATCTGTTGAGACAAAACCGTTTCTGTGTGACTTAATTGTTACCAACTGACCTTGATGCAGGACAACGGGAAAAAGTTACCCACTCTGACATGTAGTCAAATTTCGACTCCATCCCTCTGTCGTCCCCCTCTTCTCTGTCGTCCAGGCTCTCATCTTCATTGATTAGTGGTGCATCCAACAGGTCCAGTTGGGGCATGCTCACATGATCAATGGAGGGCCAGTTTGGCATGTCTCTCAGCAGGAAGTACCTCCACAGTAATGGATCTCTAACCATGGCCCTCCAGTACCGACTGGTGCCTCCCAGGCAGCAGATATCCGCAGGAGACAGAAAGGTCATGATCAGGAACTGTACGTCCACCTGAAGGAGGGAGGGTATGATTTGATATGATGAAGATTTCAGCAAAACAAAACAGAAGAATGTCGAGAACTAGTTAAGAGATGGAGAGAGGGAGGAAACGGTGAACGATCACTAACCCAGCAAATCTATTATCAATAAAAATACACAAGCAGATAGAAAAAGCCTGGCATTTCAAATGATACTTTAGTGAAAGTACTTAAGTATTATCGGCAAAATATACTCATAATACAGGCAGAATAATGCCAGTTATTATAAACTATTAGCTTTTAGGGTTAGCTCCTTCACTTGAGAGCTCCTTCAGCGACAGGCTGCTCCACCCGAAGTGTGTGAAGGAGCGCTATCGCAGGTCCTTCCTTCCTGCAGCTGTCAGACTCCGCAACCAGCACAGCTCCCAGTAGACCGCATACACACCAAAAACTGACAATAACTTACTGCACTATACTGTACAATGACTGTGTAATATCAGTACTACTCAGATGTAACTTCAATTCATACTGTGCAATACTTTCAGGTGAAATCTCATTCCAATCACTGTGCAATATCAATTTTTCCACTTGTGCAATTGTCTTCATAGTCTGTTTATTTTCTATACTATATATATTGTTCCTATTTTTAATATTTCCCCCTGTTCATATTGTTCCTATTTTTATATTTCCTTCTATTTAAATTGTCCATACTTTATATGCCTGTCTACTTTTGTTCTGCTTTTTTTTTTTTTTTTTACTGTGTTGTATTTTGCTTCTTGTTTCTGCACTATCCCCTTTGCTGCTGTACACAGCAAATTTCCTCACTGTGGGACTAATAAAGGTAAAGACTAATACAAATCTAATTTTTTTTTTTATTTCAACTTTTTTTCTTTGAAAGAACATTGCTCATAAACATTTTTGCTTTGTTTGTAAGCTTACTTATAATTGCGTTATCATCCTTATTAGTGATGAGTGACATTTGCTATGTCAGGCTCACTTACCATACACTTTCTCTTACATGCTTCATGTAACACTATGTCCTGCCCACTATTAGCAACCTCAGACCAATCAAAACTATTGTTACATGTCAACTACTGTTGTAGCAACATTGTAAGATCAGTTATTGTGATTGGATTTTAAAGAGCTATGATGCTCCAACCTTATCTGACCCATTTTGCATGATGGCCCATTTTACCTGACCAATTAATGACTTGAGTATTTCCATTTTATGCAACTTCTACTCAACTACATTTCACAGGCAAATATTGTACTTTTCACTCCACTACATTTATCTGACAGCTTTAGTTACTAGTTACTTTTTAATACTAATCTATCCAGTAGTATATAAGTCTAAAACTGGCTCCACATTGGCGAGTTACAACATTTAAATGCTCTTACATGTATTTGTTAGTAATAAAATCAGAATGATATAATATACTATAATACTTTTATATCTATAAAAATGTTGTGTTTTTACTTACATTTTGAATTCAGGACTTTTACTTAAGTATTTTTGGACTCTATGGTATTTCTACTTTTACTTAAAGGTCCCATATCGTGCTCATTTTCAGGTTCATACTTGTATTTTGTGTTTCTACTAGAACATGTTTGCATGCTTTAATGTTCAAAAAACCCTTTATTTTCCTCGTACTTTCGGCCTGAATATGCCTGTATTTACCCTCTGTCTGAAACGCTCCGTTTTAGCACATTTTAACGGAATTGCAACAGAATTGCGTTGCTAGGCAACAGTTTGGGTCCATGTGTACTTCCTGTCGGCTGATGTCATTCACATACACTGCAACCGGGAAATAATCTGGGACACATTAAGAATGTTTACATTTAAAATTATGTCAAGGGTCTAAATATTGTGTATTCGTGACATCACGAATGGACAGAAATCCTGACAGCTTGTTTCAAACGCAGTTTCTCAATACGGGCTGTGTGTATTTCCATGTGGATTGAGTGTTTCAATACTTTCACAGTATTTATATAGGACTTAAGCCTGCTTTGTTAATATAAAAGACATGAAAATCTCACTTTTTTTTATAATATAGGACCTTTAATTAAATGATCTGAGTACTTCTTCCACCCCTGCTGAAAAGTAGTGGAGTAAACAGGAAGTACCAGAGTAAAGTACAAATTTTGTTCTTGAGCAGCTACACTGATTGAAAAAAGTGTGTTTATTTTTACCACTTGATTCAATAGCCATTGGAAACATTTAACATTTCACTTTTATGTATATCAGACATCCACTTTTATTTTGAAGGAGTCGAACTTGTACACAATCTCAACCTGACCTTTGCCCTAACTCGGTTTATGAGATAAATATACACATTTAAAAAAGACTTTTGCACGCAATCTAGCTTTGGACTAGTTGAACAAATGAAAAACATTTCCATGAACAACTTGACTCACCGGTAAACTATCCAGTAAAGCCGGTTGTGCCTCATCTCCTCGGGCGTCTGGCGTCAAGTCGTCTTTAACAACTTTACCACTGTTTGTAAAGTATCTATCTCTGAACCTGCGGAGGCTGCGGATCACTGCAGACTCGTTGAGCTGCTGGATGTTTCCTGCCATGACTTCAGATGAGTGTTAACATCTAGTAAAACACTAACATGCACGCAGGCGACAGCGTTTTGATTTTGACGTTTACCTGTTCTACTTCCTTGTTGCTGGCGGCAGTGGTGCATTGTGGGTATTGTAGTTCTACAATAGTGTGCAGCTAAATATGATCTGCAAACTGCAAAGTTTTGAATGGCAATGCAAAAATATGTTTTTCTTAAAACAACGCGCGTGTTTATTGTCAACGAGGACATAAAAAACAGAAAATGATTTTTCGTCCAAACAACACAGATTTCTCTATTAATAGTTATACTATCAAGATTATTGAAGTGGCAGAAAAATGGAACTTGCAATAGATGGGGAATACAAGTGGCGCATTACAAAGCTGGTATGAACAAATCTGAACATACTTCAAATAGTCATGAATACATCATTGTCAAACAGTTTTTTTCAAACACCTTTCTTTGCCTTTAGTGTGTATATTTGTATACACACACATACATATATAATGTATATGCAATTATAATATATTAAAAGCATAACAAAAAAATGGCAGAACAAATAAATAAAATGTTACTGTGCAATGTCTCATTTCCGGCTGGATTATCTTCAAACTCGTAACAATCTTAAAAAAAATTAAAGAAAAAAAAAAGGTCAATTTATATTAATAACCTTTTTTTATATTCATATTAATGTTATTATAACACATTCTCAGAGCAAAATAAGTGCTCCAGTCAAAACAGTCTGGAATCAAGATGATAACTGCTTTTTCAGCAGGACAGGGCAAACAAATTATTCAACAGCCTCCTCAGCAGCACCTGCCAGTTTTACACCACCTATCTTATCCTCTCTAGCCTCTCTTTGACCTGCTTTGGCCTGGGCCGTTTGGCATGGGATGAGGTTGCCTGTAGACACCGATCCAAAGACTCTTTTCTTTACATACACTCTCTCTCTCCTTAACTTTCCACAACATTACACCCCACCTGTTGGATTCCACTTTTATTTGGGGTTGACACACATTTAAATACTGAACTTTTAGATCTGTGCCTGAGGGCAACAGCTTGTTTCACTGTAAAATACTAAGGATTTCCTTGGCATTTTCTGTGTTCCAGCCCTGGCCCTGCAGAGGACCCTCGCAGGCGAGCACGTATTTGTTGAGGATCTGTGTGCCAATGTCCCGAAACTGGAGGCGATCTTCTTTGCGATCCATAGTGTCAGCGCTGCAGTCCTCGTACTTGACGGCCCAGAAACACATTTCCCCGATGTACATCATCGTCAACAGGTGCGTGTCTGAGAAGATGCCTGGCCAAAAAACATAGGTAAGTAGTGAGTATGATCAAATGGTCCACTTGAAGAATTTTCATCAACTGATGAATTGTCTTAAACTAGACTGAAGCAGCACAACAGTTTGTTATTGAAAGATAGTTGAGGACGTATTTACCTTCAGATAAAAAGCTTGCTGTAGCAGTGTCATGGAGCACCACCCCATCGTTGAGCTTCACAGAGTTTCTCACCTGCAGCATCCGCATTAGGTAGCGCACCCCTTCCTGAATACACTGGATTAAAATAGCATCAGAGTCAGATGAGCATTAGGCCTAATCTCAGCATATGCCAACAAAAAAAACGTAGATACTAAACTACGTTTTCACCAAAACAAAGTAAATTTGTCTGTCAGAATCAGTCAAGCCCACATCTTTGTTCACAAATACAATTTACTTAGATCTTTTTCTAACCTTAAGGAAAGTGTCCTTATTTTTCTTAATCCACTGTTTTCGTTGATGAAGGGTGTGGCAGTACATGTACAGCAAGGCTCCACGTCTCCAGTAGAGGCATTCTAGCAGCTCTAGGCCCAACACAGACTGCACCTATTATAAACCAAAAGACATGAATAGTACTGTTAGACAATGACATGGGAGTAAATGTGTGCAAGTATTTTTTTTTTAAAACTATAAACCAAAGAGAACATTAAAGTGGAACAGACCTTACTGGGAACACTTGATAAATCAACCAGAAAAAAAAAGCATATACAGAACATGCACACAAAATCATCTTGAGACACACATAAACGTACTTCTTGCGCTGGTGCTAGCCTCCCCGCCAAAACTTCGGGCTCGGTCAGGTCTTGCAGCAGCTGCTGGATTTTAAATGGTGAGCAGTCCTCAGGGAACTCCTGGTCCACCAGTTTATTTTCTTCATAAAATGTGATGTCTAGGATCACCTAAATGATGAAAAAACAAATATATACCCACACTCGACATTGAATACAACATGCAAGAAAACAATGCAACATTTTCAAAATTACAAAAAATCTGTTCAAGTCATCAGAAACAATTACCTCCCTCTTCTCACTAAATTACTTTATTGAGTTATTCATTAATAAGGTAGATCAAATCAGGAATGAAACTGATATTATATACTGGCCAGGAAGTGGTAGATACAACTATAGTCTCTTTTACAAAACTCTTATTAAACCCATTCTCAAAAGGAAACTTGAGATCCAAGTGGCATGACAAACATCTAATTAACTTCTCAAAAGTTATTCAGAAGCAACCAGTTGCTTTATTACTGGCACCTTGATACTAAAAACCTTATTGAGCCTTTTCAGTCAGGGTTTTTAGACCACTTAAAATCACCAAGACCACCTTAACAATCTACAACTAACCACCAAATCAAGTACACACTTGGCTTTAATTTTCCCTCGATTTAAGCATCTCGCTTCAGTAGGCAGAACGTTTTTGGCATCATTGGGCAAAAATTCTATAATAACCTTTCAGCATATTGTAATTCAAGTGTTCTGAGCAATAGCTAGACTTCTGCACCTCCTCATGGCTCTGTTTTCAGGCTTTAAAAAAATCTAGCCCATGACGGGAGACTTTGGCCAATCACAGGTCATTTCAGAGAGAGAGCGTTCCTATTTGGCTGTGCTCCGGCTGGTGGGCGGTGCTTGGTATTTCCGCAACTGATCTCAACATTGCTGCCGGGTCACAAACTTTCTCATTTTACAGCTAAACAGTACACTACAAGATGTTTCTGAAAATATTTGAGGCGAGAAATAGGCATTACAGTAACAGAGCACTGATTCATATTTGATCAGCGCTGCCTAGTTTGACCGTTTGGTCGGAGTTCATGAGTGATTGACAGCTGCTCAGAGACGGCGAGGCTTCAGCTCTGATCTGATTGGTTGTTTTCCTCCGGTCCGTGAAACCGGAGTACCCACAGCAGCTTTAAGGCTTGGTACCAAGTTAAATAACTGCTTTTCCCTGTTTTATATATATATATATATATATATATATATATATAATTAAGCTTGATCAAATACCTTTGTGTTTGTTACTCTTAGACAGATGCACCTGATGTTTTTATAAACTAAATGATTAATGGAAAACAGAGTCAGATATTACCACTTATGAAGTGTAATGTAATGAAAGTACCTGTGTGTAATCCTGAAGCACCTTGGAAAGGTTGCTACTCTCCCCTCCTTGCCTGTAATAGCTTTTCAACTTGTCTAGTATGGCAGACGCATTCTGTAAATAGTCATCATCTGTGGAAGAACGATATGTTAACATGTTACCAATTATACACTTCTATAAACTCAAGAAAAAATAATCTACAAGGGTAAACACGTCAGAGTACTGGGCGTAAGAGTAAGGGCGGCTGTGGCTCATGTCCATCGGTGTGTGAATGAGTATTTAGATTAGATCCTGATGGGCAAAGTTGGCACCTTAGCAGCCTCTGCCATCAGTGTATGAGTGTGTGTGTGAATGGGTGAATGTTGACATGTAGTGTAAAGAGCTTTGAGTGGTCGGAAGACTAGAAAAGCGCTGTATAAATGCAAGTCCATTTACCATTTACTGTCGTTGATGAATGGCACTTTATATTTACGCACATTAAAACAATTGACTGACGCTAAAATAGAGTTTTAACGTTATGAAGTTAAAGGCAATGTACCAACATAGTATATACAATAGCATGAAATGTGAACAAACATGTTAATGACTAATGTGAAAAATCACATTCAAATAAAATAATGGCAACTTTACTTTGACAATTAATTCGATTCGATTCAATTCAATTCAATTCAGGGGTCTTCGATCAATATGAGATGATCATATGCCCATTTGACACAATCAGTTACATTTATATCAACTCACAAAAAGCAACTTAATTATTATTTGATACTTTTATTACTGTATATACTTCCAGATATTTCAATGAAAAAACAATCTATTCTCTTTAATAAAAAGGAATAAATATAAAATGGGTATTTCAAAATAAAGGTTTATCTTAAAGATGATGATATGTATGGATATTTTCTCTTTGCATCTTGGTCACAAGATACATCTGGAGGGGTCATATGGTGTTTAATGGGAAAGGAAAGACAGAAAAAACAAAGTTCTGCTACACCAATTTTAGTTTTGCTTTGTTTTGGGAAATAATGGATAATATTATCTGTTTGGGCTTTGAACAGTTATTTAACCAGCCAGCTGACGAAAAATGGTCTATATATAAGTTATAAAGTTAATGTGCCAACATAGTATACAATGGCATGAAATGTGAACAAACATGTTAATGACTAATATAAAAAAATCACAATTCAAATAAAGTAATAGCAGCTTTACTTTGACAATTAACTCGATTCGATTCATTTCAGGGGTCTGCGATCAATATGAGATGATCATATGCCCATTTGACACAATCAGTTTCATTTATATCCACTCACAAAAAGCAACTTAATTATGATTTGACACTTTTATTACTGTATATACTTCCAGATATTTCAATGATAAAACAATCTATTCTCTTTAATAAAAAGGAATAAATATAAAATGGGTATTTCAAAATAAAGGTTTATCTTAAAGATGATGATATGTATGGATATTTTCTCTTTGCATCTTGGTCACAAGATACATCTGGAGGGGTCATATGGTGTTTAATGGGAAAGGAAAGACGGAAAAAACAAAGTTCTGCTACACCAATTTTAGTTTTGCTTTGTTTTGGGAAATAATGAATAATATTATCTGTTTGGGCTTTGAACAGTTATTTAACCAGCCAGCTGACGAAAAATGGTCTTTATATATGTTATAAAGTTAATGTGCCAACATAGTATACAATGGCATGAAATGTGAACAAACATGTTAATGACTAATATAAAAAAATCACAATTCAAATAAAGTAATAGCAGCTTTACTTTGACAATTAACTTGATTCGATTCAATTCAGGGTTCTGCGATCAATATGAGATGATCATATGCCCATTTGACACAATCAGTTACATTTATATCCACTCACAAAAAGCAACTTAATTATGATTTGACACTTTTATTACTGTATATACTTCCAGATATTTCAATGATAAAACAATCTATTCTCTTTAATAAAAAGGAATAAATATAAAATGGGTATTTCAAAATAAAGGTTTATCTTAAAGATGATGATATGTATGGATATTTTCTCTTTGCATCTTGGTCACAAGATACATCTGGAGGGGTCATATGGTGTTTAATGGGAAAGGAAAGACAGAAAAAACAAAGTTCTGCTACACCAATTTTAGTTTTGCTTTGTTTTGGGAAATAATGGATAATATTATCTGTTTGGGCTTTGAACAGTTATTTAACCAGCCAGCTGACGGAAAATGGTCTTTATATATGTTATAAAGTTAATGTGCCAACATAGTATATAATGGCATGAAATGTGAACAAACATGTTAATGACTAATATAAAAAAATCACAATTCAAATAAAGTAATAGCAACTTTACTTTGACAATTAACTCGATTCGATTCATTTCAGTGGTCTGCGATCAATATGAGATGATCATATGCCCATTTGACACAGTCAGTTACATTTATATCCACTCACAAAAAGCAACTTAATTATGATTTGACACTTTTATTGCTGTATATACTTCCAGATATTTCAGTGAAAAAACAATCTATTCTCTTTAATAAAAAGGAATAAATATAAAATGGGTATTTCAAAATAAAGGTTTATCTTAAAGATGATGATATGTATGGATATTTTCTCTTTGCATCTTGGTCATATGGTGTTTAATGGGACAGGAAAGACAGAAAAACAAAGTTCTGCTACACCGATTTTAGTTTTGCTTTGTATTGGGAAATAATGGATAATATTATTTAACCATATAACCATCTTTATATATGTTATAAAGTTAAAGGCAATGTGCCAACATAGTATATATACAAAGGCATGAAATGTGAACAAACATGTTAATGACTTTTATGAAAAATCACAATTAGAATAAAATAATGGCAACTTTACTTTGACAATTAACCCTCAGCTCTAGCTTATTGTTTTTGTTTATTCTAGTGTGTCACGGTAAACAACAATAATGCAGCATTTCAGCTAACGTTAGCCAATAGCTAGCGGCAGGATAATCAATAACAACCATCGATCAGTAGGTGAACGACACCAGGTTAATACTCCACAGCCTGTTAGTGAACTGTAGGAGCAGCGTCATGCAGTCAACACGCATCATATCAGCGGACAGCAGCTTGTTGTTATAGTTGATGTTAGATAACGTTAGCAGCAGCATGCTAGCCGCTAACACACTGGTGAAGCATGTTATTAACGCAGACGAGCTGCACAACACAGACACGACACACAAACAGGTAACACCGTGGTGTGGGTACCTTGCTTCTCAGCTCTGAGCCCGGAACACTTGATGTCTAACTCGAATATCCTTCTCTCCAACTCGAACCCTTGTCGCCTGTAGTCGTCGGCCATGACTAGAAGTATGAGTCACGTGAGAGCCAGGGATTAACCACGTGTTCATAGATGTCATGTCTCTGTGTTAGTGATGATGAGAGTTCAGGCTCTTTAAAGTGAGTCACATCATTTGGCCTCAGCTCACCAAAGAAGAGCCGGCTCTTTCGGCTCCCAAACGGCTCTTCCGTTTTACCACTTCTGCCTTTTTTTATAATGAAGCCAAATTTAGCGCTGTTTTGACCTATGATTAGTATGTGTGCACATATATCACTTAAAGGGACTGTTTGTAAGAATCAGAATTGCTTGTTAACAGCGACACATGTGGCCTCTCCTTCTAGGACACTCTCACAGGTCCTGATGTGGACATAAAACTAAAAGAACTGTGTTTCATTCCACAGCTGCCAAATATCAGTGGTGATTTGTGCAATGTTGACATGTGTGTACCCATAACTTCTTAGAAAGCTTGAGTACCGATCTGGGTTTGTTTAGGACAGGTGCCATGATTTCAAAAGAGACACGCTTAAAGAATAATATACTATATGTGTTTAATACTTTTTTCTTTTTTTTTCTGCAAAATGAGTTGTTTTATAAAAGATTTATTTTATTGTTTTGATTTTTTTTTTTCGCTCTAAATAGACATGAACGAGCATTGCTCAAAACAGTGAGGCGACACACGTCAGCTAAACCACAATATCACTCTATATTTCACCTGCTTGGCAGTAATGTTAGCTGACCAGACGAAGGTTTCTCCATGAATCACTGCTGATCCTAGTGTTGGCTTTTTCTGCCTCAGTCTCCCGACCGCGGCAGGAGGGAGACACCGGCACCCGGTCGGAGACGATAGCGGTTCTCACTGCGGCGCCCCGTCACTTCACAAGACACGGGAAACCTCTGTTGGTCTGGAGGAGCTGCAGCATTTATTTCTGCACAAACGTCCACTGTACATTCACTAGATATTCTCAGAGCTACGAAGTCTTCTGCAGTGTGTAGTGTGCGCGCATGCACGTGAGGTGGAGCGAGCTGAGTGAAGGCAAGCAGGCAGAGGAGCAGAGGAGCAGAGGAGCAGAGTACAGCAGAGACTCCGGCCCTGGAGACCAAAGCTACGGTCTCCCCCGCGTCCTCTGACCGCGGCCAACACTGTTTTGCAAGACGGGCTTCACTAGATATAACTTTGTGGTTTTGGTGCTTCCGTGTAGTTTGTGTTGGAGTCTGAGTCTGAACAGCGTAGCCACACGCAAGCGCGCGCATGGGACACCGACCCTGTAGATTTATACGTGTAAGAAGTTACAAACAGTCCCTTTAAAAGAGCCGGCTCTTTGAGCTGGCTCGTTCTCGACCTCCACATCACTAGAGTCTGTTTCCAACAACACATCACTGTTTCTGTGCGCGCACGCCGCCTGTGGTTGCTAAAAAACGATAATAAAAACAACGCACACCGCGTCATTACTGCATTATTTCTTTCACCCTTGACTTCTGAAATAACGTTAAAGCATCTTGGCGTAAGCCAAGTGTGCAACTTGACGGTGGTGAACGGGTTAAATGTAAATGAGCTGCTGCTGGCTCCGCCCGCTGAGGGAACCAGCCAATGTCATCGTGGCGCTGAGTTTTTGGTGCGCGTGTGTGTGTGTGTGTGAGCGAGCTACTAGCGCTGCTAACTAGTAGCTACATTGTGCGACCTTTCAGTCGGCTGACGTCTCCTGTCGTCTGCTACCGTCAGCTCTCACTCTGCTCCTCTCTTCAGATCATCCCCCTCCTCTGTGTAGCTCAGAAACATGGCGGCCCTCAAAGCTTTGTGCAGAGCGGATCATTTGCTCTTCAGAAACATCTCAGGTCCATTCAGAACCAGATCACATTTGGCTCACCTCCAGCTGATTAAGGTGGGTGCTGTTAACGATGATTGGTTGTGGAAAAAAATAACAAGGTTGAAATGAGATGGGTTGCAAATGTCTGGGCTGAGATTATAAGATCATAAGTGAACATTGTTTATTCCCTCTTCTGTCCAACATTTAGGAATAAAGTGTATTCAGGAATTTACCAATATTACCATATTATTTTTGTTTCACTTTTCGATAGTAAACCTGAGACCTCAAGCTGCTGCAACTCAACCTCAATATTGCAAACTGCTGCTAACTTTCAGTAACGCTGCTTCATGTGAATGTGCACTGGGTCAGTGACTTTAAAACACATGATGTGCATTAGTCAGACAAGCAGTTTTACATGCTAATATAATTATATGATATTATAATAATATAATTAATACGTCCAATGTCAAAGTGTGCTTGTGTGTGGCAAGTGGTGACATGATCACAAATGCTTGCATAATCCACCCCTATCAGCATGGGGAGGGAAGTGAACATGGCCCCTTGAGCATTTCTTTTCATGCAAATCAGACATGTTACTGCAGATGATATAGTAACTTGAACCTTTAGACTGGTTGTATGACAGTAAGAACTGGTTTTATCCATAAACTGATCAGGACTTTATGCCTTTCTTCTTGTAATTCATACAGAGCTGGTATCACAATAGACAAGTACCTGTTTCACTTGTTAAGTAAGCTATATTGCATAACAAGATGCATATAGGTCTTTCCTTCCTTCAGCTGTCAGACTCCACAACCAGCACTGCTCCTAGTAGACCACATACACACCAAATACTGACAATAACCTGATATTTTCAGGTGGAATTTCATTTCATTCTCACTGTGCAATATCTTATCTTATCTTATCTTATCTTATCTTATGTTCACTTAAAAAAAAGCAGTCAGAAATAACATATGTAATACCAAATGCCGGTATTACAGATTTACAATGCACTTGCAATACCTGTACATAATCAGCACCACAATAGTATAGTCAGTATAATGGGTATCGGGAAGTCCATCATGGTTCCAATCCATAATTCCCACTGTCTGGGAAATGAATGGTGTCAAAACACAACAAAATGCCCTGCAAAATTATTTTATGGTATTTATGGCACCACAGTTACAATTTTAGTTGGCGTTGACACAGGATTTCATATTTGAGTCCTCAGCTAACCGTTACGTTGGGACTCTTGGCTGTGGGTTACCCAAAAGCTCTGCTCCTTTTGTTGTAGGATTTGTTCAGCAGTTCTGCTTATCTTTCAATTCCTCAGCTGAATAAACTTGAACAGCCATTTAAACTGTACAAACATATTAGCTGCCCTCAGGCGTCTCCCAGTTTGGTTGTAGCCAGCAAATTGAACAATTTTAAGCATTATACTGATATGTGTTTTTATCCGGAATCACTTATAGTTTCTATTGCTGGTTGGAGCTCTTTTTTACATACATTTTGTAAAACTTTATGCACCTCTTGTCCTGCTCTCTACAGACCTGTGGCTGTTACTTTTCTACCTCCAGCCAGAGAAGTTCACAGTTCTACTCAGATCCTGCAGACGCAGTCAAAGATATCCCAAGTGGCTCTACTCTTCTTGTGGGAGGTAAGATAAATAGACTCTAAAATTGTCGGAGGGTTACACACACCTCGATGACAGTGCTAGCAAATTACCTCAGTTTTTTACTGCATGAAAGCTTTGTTAACTGACGGAAAGATGTTCAACAATGTACGTTCGATCACCACTTAACAGCAAAGAAGTGAGCTTGAGCTCTGTCTGGCATGGTGGATGATTACCATCAACCCACACAGCACACACACATTCCACAGCTCTTATTTATAGTCCTGTTCAGCGTGACATTGTTGACCATTTTCCATTGTGTCACCTCTATCTGAGGGAGAAAAACACAGACAACCAGAAATCCGCCCCACTCAGTGTAATATTAGAAACACACACATGACTAGAATTACCTGGGGCTTGATTCAAGGTTGTAAATGTTAATGGTTTTCCTGTTTGAGTTGTCAAAGCTGGAGATATCTTTTGTTTTTTCTCTCTCCAAATCTGCCACGTCCATAATCTACTAGGTGAAAGCTCCACCTTAAATTACCATAATTAAACCTTTTCTCACTTTTTTGCAATGATTCCTGGGTTGCTACCATTTGTTTTTTGTTTATTATGCATTACTTTCTTATGTGTTCTAACACAGGTTTTGGATTATGTGGCATCCCAGAGAATCTCATCAACAGTTTACTGAAGACCGGCGTTAGCGGTCTCACTGCAGTCAGCAACAATGCAGGGTAAGTGTGTGTGTGGAGTGGAGGAAGCATGCGTGTACCATACGCGCAGGTGCCTGCATGGAAACGATGCATTGCATTCCATGGTGGTGCTTGATTTTGATATTCATTTAACGCCATCACCACCACCACCACGCCAAAAGACCAACCTGTTTTTTTAAGAGTGAATGTGTTGATCGAGATTAGTTTGTTTATTTACTTTTGGTTATATTTGTGGATTCACATTTTGAAATGTTTGCAGTGTCATGTATCACGTCACGTGTCATTTCTGTTTCAGTAGAAAGTGTGCGTTTAAAACTGTTTAATAAAAAGGAAGTTCAATTTGACTCTAGTTGCTAACCAATCTTAGATATTGAAATACTCTTTCACCAGTTGTGGAGGAAGTCTCCAATGCAAGTGACATTTTGTGACAATAAAAGTTAATAAGATCAGTTAGTGAGACTCTCCCCTGGCTGCTCTCCAGCCA
Organism: Sebastes umbrosus; assembly: GCF_015220745.1. NCBI lineage: Eukaryota > Metazoa > Chordata > Actinopteri > Perciformes > Sebastidae > Sebastes > Sebastes umbrosus. The sequence continues at coordinate 10,764,967 of NC_051276.1, forward strand.
GAGAACAGGGAGTCTTGATTGGATTCATGAAGGTGTCTGTCGCAGACCTGTTTTAAACTCATATTGGAGAGCTCTTGGTGACCTTGTGGCTGGATCCTCAAACAGGTAGTGTTGACCTGGAGAGGTGCCCAGAAGTTATAGCTTCTGATAAGTTATCTAATTCGCAGGCACAAGGTGTTGCATTGGCCGCCACTCCTTCAGCGGTCAGGTGATATTTTGTGTGATGTGTGTCTTTGCTCTCAGTGGGATAGACTCCAGATACACTTTCAGAGGTTTCCCTTTTGGCAATCAGCTGTTGACCTCAGTACCCTTTATTGTGTATTCTCTCTTGTTATTGCATATGACATATGCAGTATCTCAAACTAGAGATGTAGAAATGTATTCTGCTAAACACTGGCTCATATTTTAGGAAATATGAATCATCATAATCTTAGAAAGAAAATCATTTCATTTTTGAAAGGAAGAGAAATGAAAAGGGAGGTTGCCTTTTATTTAAGGTTATTTTCCATAAAGAAAGTTTTTTTAACACCAGCAGTTAAATTATTTTCAGATATGTTATGTATAAGATTAAGACAAATTGCATTCCCATGTAAGACTGAAGAATATACACCAGTTTGTTGCGTATGGGGCTGCGTAGCCGCAGACTGGTCAGGGTGCCCATGTTGTCATAATGTTATGGCTGATCGGTGTATTTCTCAATAAGTTCTGCAAAGAAAAAAAAGTTATGTTTTAAATGTCTCAGAAACCATATTCAAGATTTGAATGCAACATTTACCCATACGCCAGCAACCAAGCCTTTCACTGCAAATTTCCTGCATTATTTGGCACAATAGTGACGTGTCTCTTGCAGACTAAGAGGAAACTTTGTCTTGTCAGTTGTCATCTTGCAGTCTTTTTCCACAATTGAATCCTAATGTGCTGCCACACGGTAAACATAGCTTTATCCGAATTGTTTACACAGCAACACTGAAACTTGAGACGAGTGACGACAAACCTGACCTACTTAAATATGAAACGGATTCATTCTGCAAAATAACGCTTTCCCCCTCTGACTACAGACTGCAATTAAAATCTTATTTTTTCAACACCTCCCATACAAATTCTTTCATTTTAACATTGAAAGTACTGGCTTACAAAAATAGTGAACTTAAACCTACATTTTATTTGCCCGTGCAAAGACATGCACATCTCCAGTTTGTCTGTTTGGAAATCTGCACTCTACAAACAACACAAATTAGAGACTCCACTCTGAAATGGATTACAATATGGTCCGAGGTTCTTATTAGGAAATATTTCTGGTGAACTTTTATTGCATGTCTACTTATAATCCTCTATAAACGTATTTGCAAGACTGCATGGATTGGTATTGCTAAAGTGAAGGGAAGTGAAAAAGGAAGTGTCAATCTTAATGATGGCTATTTTGAGGAACTTACAGGAACTCTTTTTTTTTAATGTTTTTTTAGGTGGTAGGGATCCGCTACTGTAATTGCATTATATAGTTCCTGTAGTAAAATACAGTGTCAACTTTGGAAAGAACTTTGTCTATGCTGACAAAACTGCCAAATTGAGGTTTAGAATCATGTAAGCGGCGGCACACAGCGGTTCTTACTGTAGCTGTGCAGTAGGAAGATCAAAATAGCTTCAAAGTCTCTGCACAGACTGTTTCTCTAGCCAGGAAATGACTGTCCTGTGAAGTGTGTTAGTGTGCTGCACAGAAGTTACTCTTCACTACACGTTTCTCGTGGACTTTGATTTTTGGTGAATATTGATTCTTGGAACAGGCACTCAACGTATTTGCTTGAGCCAGGGCAATCCGTCTGAACAATCATTGATCCCCTAAATGTTTTCCCTCCGCAGGCAGTAGTGGTTTGGGAAGATTGTTACCACTTGTAAATAATGGCTATGTTATATTTTTTGTATAGTTTCTGAGCCAGTTCCAACGCAGTGGAACTTCTTATTCATATTACAGTCTACATATTTATTTAGTGGGAGCTGTAGTACAGGGGGGTTCTCAACCATTTTGGGTCCAGGGACCCCTTACAGGGAAGTAAATCTTCCAAGAACCAGCTTATAATCGTAACACCTATTAAGCATAATGCTTACTGCCATTTGCATTCTTAGATGCCATTGGAACTGTTTATATTCTAAAAATGTTGCACCAAAATACTTCAGACCTGTTCTATAGTGATAAACAGAAAACACATTTCAATTTGAATCATGTTAATACCACTTATATACTTTTAATCAGAGGCTGATTTTATTCAAATTGTATTTGGACTCAACTTGACAGCATTTATACGTGTCAAGTAATTGATCTTAAAAGCTTTCCGAAAATGAACAGTAGGAATACTGGCATAGTCCTAATAAATCCAGATATTTATAATTTCCAAACTAAAGCTGACTTTCAGTGAGTGCATCAACTTAAAAATAATGAACTTATTGCTGCGTGTCACAATCATATCAGAGTTTCTATTGTCCAAAGCTAACGTGGGTCAGTGTAATGGATACAGCACAATTTCATAATTTATTACAAATGCTTGCTCTGTGGGGAGGAGGGCTGGAAGGGGTAAGAAGTAATTATGTAACATTTCATTTTAGAAAAGAAGATTCCTAAAGCTGAAAAACTCCCCTTCCTCCGCTTGCTTCTTCTTGAATGCCTGAATGGGTTGTTAATCCTCTTCAAGTCTCAGGGAGGACGTGATTTTGCACTTACTATGTCGTACCATCTCAGAAATAAGGAATAATGCAGACATGATAATGGAGAGGGGATTCGTTACTGCTAGGAGCACTTTGAGATAAATACGATTTCTCTCAACACAGACTGCTATAATCTCAATCAGTAGCAGTGAGAGAGGCAAGTGTGATTTTGGTTTGGGAATTGCTGCCTAGTTGCAGTGTCAATTACACAAGTCTTAGTTGGGAGTGTTAAAAATTGCTTTCATTTGGACGATAACATCCTTGTGTATCTTTGTCTCTATACTAGGGCTGTCAAAGTTAACGCGATAATAACGCGTTAATGCAAATTTGTTTTAATGCCACTCATTTCCTTAGCACATTAACGCAACTTTTACGATTTTGTGGTTGTAACAGGCTCAGTTTTAAAGCTAGAGTGAAGATTTAAATAATGCTCCAAACTTACGGTAAATTTTGGTCTTTGAAAAACTGGCATGGCCGTTTTCAAAAAAGTCCCTTGACCTCTGACCTCAAGATATGTGAATGAAAATGGGTTCTATGGTTACCTACGAATCTCCCCTTTACATACATGCCCACTTTATGATCATCACATACAGTCTGGGGCAAGTCATAGTCAAGTCAGCACACTGAAACACTGACAGCTGTTTGACTTGAGTTTGCCATGTTATGATTTGAGCATATTTTTTATGCTAAATGAAGTACCTGTGAGGGTTTCTGGACAATATTTGTCACTGTTTTGTGTTGTTAATTGATTGCCATTAATTAATATTTACATACATTTGAGCAAGCAAAGCAAAAGCAAGCATATTTGCCCACTCCCATGTTGATAAGAGTATTAAATACTTGACAAATCTCCCTTTTTAAGGTACATTTTGAACAGATAGAAAGTGTGCAATTAATTTGCGATTAATCGCGATTAACTTTGGACAATCATGCAATTTAAATATTTTAATCTACACTGTACAGTAATCATTAACAATATTCTCGGTTACTGGTGAAGTTCTGCTCATTGAAATTTGTAGCCGTATGGGAAAACTTGGTAGGACACTGACACAGTGGGCTCTTTATGCAGTGTAATACGAGATGAGAGGGATTCAGCTGTACACAAGAAGCGGTTATTGAGCTGTGACAGAACTGCAACCCCCTGAAGCTTTATATTCATTCTTTAATCAGCTGCTTCAGTCATGTTACACAAACAGCGTAGATTCCCTATAAAAGGCAGAAATTACGTTCAATGCGGGAAGCTGCTCTGATCAGTGAGCATTTAGCTTGATTCTATATTGTGTGCCCCTGATCGGAGAGTCCACCCACATACAAACACACCAGCTTCATACACAAGATCACAAAATGTCAGCATTAGTCAAACTTGCCAAACCCTTTTACATAGACAACCTATGATGTGATATAACACGAGTGGTGTGTGTGACAGGGTGCGTTTCACAGTCATCTGTTTTTGGTATTCTGAGCGCACATGGCCTAGATATCTTGTCAGCTGATCTGAGATTAGAGCTGAGGACAAAGCAGCAGTTCCTGATTTTCAGCTTCCTGGGGTATAGAAAAGAAGGAGAACCCACTCTCTGACAGAGCTCGGCTTTTGTCTTGGCTCTGATTAGTAACAGCAGAGACAGCGATAGAGGGAAACTATTTTTGGATACATATTTTTACTAGGGGTGTAAATCATACTGTTTCATCACAATACGATATTTACTAATATCACAGAGTCTGCCACGATACAATTTTGATCCATTTCAATTCAGGGCCCTGCGATCTATATGAGACAATATCATATTTCATATATTTAATTGGTTACATTTATGTTAACTCACAAAAAGCAACTAAATTATGATTTTAAAATTTTATTACTGAGCTCTTCCAGACATTTAAATGAATAACTCTAATGATAATGATAACTCTATTCTTTTTAATAAAAATAATAAAATTAGACCCCCTGTTGTTCACTATAAAGTGCCACTTTTCTCATGTTTCAGTGCAAATGCTTTTTTATCAGTTAAGAATTTCAAAATAAAAGCGTATCTTAAAGATAACGATATGCATCGATGTTGTCACTTTGCATTAATGATATTGGATCGTTGATTATTGAATCGACATATCGAGCCACGGATCGTTACACCCCTAGTTTTTTACATTAACGTACAGTAAACTTTTTTCTAAGTTTTATTACATTGGTCGTTGAGATTTGATTGCACAATGTTCTCAGATGAATATTGCCTGTGATAAGACAGGGTGGGAAATATAATAATGATAAGGTGTTTGATAGGATTTTCCTTTTTATCTTGTATCTCAAGACAATACCCTGTTTAAAACCGCTTTATATAGTTTTATAAAGTTTTATGAAGACTGTGCCTTTATAGGTTAATGACTGACCAGCCACATAAAGTCAGTCATCCCATTTCATGAGTATTCCAACAGCCCTAGTAACACAATAACTTTCTTTGGTAACAGAAAGTTAGAAAGAAGTAGTCACAGTACTATGTGTACAGTTTTTCTTGTTGTCAAATCAAAGACTTGAGACCAACTTGTGCTCCAAAGGTTCATTAAAGTGCCGTCACCCTTCTAATGACACCTTGTAGTGATAACAAATAATAATAATTATAGTGTGCCGTTTTCCCAGACAATAAACAATGCTCACAAATGTCTCACCAGTTACTCAATGCACTTGGTCTGGCCCAGTTACAACCTTGAATAACCTCTCTAGGGATTTATGGTAATGTGAGATATGGTACAAGCTGTATAAAGTCATTCCGAGTCAAAGGCACAAATAAGACTTAAGCAGTGGAGGGAAATAGGACTGAACAATTTTGAAAAAATATTTAATTGCAATTATTTTGACTGATATTGCGACATCAGAGGGAATGATCATTTTTACAACATTATTCTCATTTTCATTGAAAAACATATTAAATAATTATGGTGTGATTTTTCTTTTTTTTGTGGGGATCTGTACCAAAGATGTTTTCTTTAGTCTGTAGAATATGATGTGTAGGCCAGGACATTTCTGCAGTGCGACAATATTTAATTTGAAATAACACAAATGTCACCTATAACAAATATTACACCTCCTTTGATTTGAAAATTGCAGTCGTCATATTGCGATTTTAATAAAATTTCAATTATTTGTGCTGCCCTAGAGGGAACTGCATTAAATAACAGTGGACGTAATTATTATTTTTTTTAACAGAGATCAACAGAAAAAAACTTCTATGTGAAATTGACAACAAATCTCTGCAAGTTACCTAAATTAATTATGAAGCACAAACGAATTGATTGAATATGTATTTGCACCTTGCACCACAGTTTGTAGTAGAGGCGCTTGTAGCAGCCTTGAGTCTATATATCAGCTTTACACATCTAAACACTATGATTTGTCCCCATTCTTCTTTGTAAAACTGATCAAGCTTTTGCATGGAGATGATGACTGACAAGAAGGAACCTACACAATATAGACTCAGATGTTGAACTACTGCATTATTACTCTGTGTATAAACAAGGCTGACAGTGATTGTATTCCTCATTTTCTTTAGTTTTTTTTTATTTGTGAAGCATGGGTTTTGAGTATAAAGCCACCACCCTTTTCTGTCTTGATATTTGTTCAGTATACTGTAGCCTATAATTAACGGTTTATGATACTATGTGTATGTTTGCTTCAGAGTGGATAACTTTGGCCTGGGCCTGCTGCTAAAGACTAAGCAGATCAAGAGGATGATCTCTTCATACGTCGGGGAGAATGCAGAGTTTGAGCGACAGTATCTGACAGGAGAGTTGGAAGTGGAACTGACGCCACAGGTTGGTCAGAAAACATATGGAGAGGTTTATACATGAATTTCCCACAAGTAAAAAAAATGATGATAGAAAACACCCATTCACAAACCAAATTCACTCAATCAAGAAGTCTTGACATGTTAAATTCATCCAAATGATCAGACTTCTTACCGTATATTACACACTGGACAATAGCAAAGGCATGCAGTGGACACTTATATGTTGTATCATCTTTTAATCTGACACCCTTTTCTCAGGGAACTCTTGCCGAGAGGATCAGGGCTGGGGGTGCCGGGGTTCCAGCCTTCTTCACAGCCACCGGCTATGGCACTCTGATCCAAGAGGGAGGCTCTCCTATTAAGTACAACAAAGATGGCAGCATTGCCATCGCCAGTGAGAAGAGAGAGGTGAGAGTGTTGTGCCAATAAGTCAATGCAAACTTTGTTTAGCTTGAGATGACTGCAGATATTTTTCCAGACCCATGATCACTTTGTTTGGTTGCGGTCAAACTTGGTGCGGTACATAAAAGTGGCCTTGAATCCACCTCATAATGGCCCCACCATTATTTTGAGTGTGGTGCATTGTAGTTCTCACCAGAAGTGAAAGACAACTCCTTGCAGTGGAAGATGCATAAAGGCTAGGGCCGCAACCAACAGTTATTTTTTATTGTAGATTAATCTGACGATTATTTTCTTGATTAATCAATTAGCTTTTTGGTCTATGAAATGGTAAAAAAACTTCAATCAGCTTTTCCCAAAGCCCAAGATGACGTCCTCAAATGTCTTGTTTTGTCCACAACTCAAAGATATTCAGTTTATTCACATTCAAAAAGTAGGAATCAGAGAATTTTGACTTTTTTTTCTTTATGAAATCATCAGTATCGGCTTTACATTACGAAAACACACATTAGTATTGTGAATGTCTGCATTTAGAGCACAGTGCCAAACTCATGTCTGGGGAAAGCCTGCATTGTTCATTGTTCAAAATAAAATTGTAACTAGTTTGTCTGGTTTGATTCTAGTGTTGTAGCAGGCGCAACGATACCGCATTTAAATAATGAGAAATAACATCTAAAGTTCATGTTTACAAAAATGATGCTTTTCACAGATGGCGTAATGCGTTGCCTTGAAAGTTTGTCGTGCTATTGATTTTCTTGGGTGAAAAAAAACAACAATAATGAGTAATCTAGGTCTGGACTCAAGTATCTGGGTGAAAGGCTGAAAAATGCTGTAAACCAGGTCACCTTGTTCGTCCTCGACTGCATCATCCAGTTGTCGCCTTGAATTGTGTTGTCATTGTACAGGTGCGGGAGTTCAACGGCAGGCACTACATCATGGAAAAGGCCATCACTGGAGACTTTGCTCTGGTCAAGGCCTGGAAAGCTGACAAGGCTGGAAACATTATTTTCAGGTAACTGATAAAATGGAAAATTGAAAGCAGTTTGGATCATGTTGCACTAAACAGGAATATCTACTGGTCGCACATCAGTAGCACGGGCCTGTTGTATTGTGGCAATACCAGTATTTATCAGCTTCTTCCTTGCCTCGAAGCACATTGGAGTCTTAATCACCACGCTTGTGTTGGCACAACATCTGTACGTGCTGCCGATGTCATGTGGTGAAAGTGAAACAGTTTAAGGAAAGGTTAGATGTCCTTACTTGTCTTTACTTTTGATGAGATCTTTTAGGGATGGGCTGATTCTAATCGGTGCACTTTCAGTCCGTATTAGCTACATGGTTTTTCTTTTGTTTGTTCTAAGTTTTGAACATTTAGTATTGACACCTGCTTCTATTTCTTGAATTATTCAGACAGCACACTCATTTCAGGATAGGGTTAGGATCATCACTGATCATTACACATTTAGCTCCAGTTAAACAGTATACATACAAAATAATAAATGACTAATTAGACCTGTTCGTGAATGTCCTTAGCACAGTCTAAAATGAGTATTGACCCTCCATCTAGCATTAGTAAGGTCATTTGCATCAACCTGGTGTATGGGAATGATAGGAATTAGTAGATGTAGTAAAGTCTTTCTCCACAAGAGGACAGTCTCTTCCAGTAAACTAACCTGCTATACTGGATATTAGATAATGGGTGTGCTTATCTCTGCTTTTGGTTGAAATATTATTATTATTTCTCAATTGTTTTCACATCACCTCTTTCTTGCTCTTCTCTTTGTCAGGAAAACAGCCAGGAACTTCAACCTACCTATGTGCAAGGCAGCCAAAACCACCATAGTTGAGGTATGCATTTTTCAACAACACATTGATTTGCTTGTAAACCTGATGTCTGGCTACTGACACATATCTATCAGTGAAGTCACCATCTCACAATCTAGACGTCAGCTTTCCCTTTTAATGGATTTCATGCATTCATTTAGTTATTCTGGCCCTCACAGCTGAAATAGGCCCTCTAAATGTAGGCGAAATAATGTCAAAATAACAACTGAACTTGGAAACACATCTCCACATACTCCGTATATTATGATATAAACATTCTAAATTAAAGGCATTCTTAAACTCCAGCGCCGCCTGGATCTGATCTGTTATGAGCTGTGAGTGTGTGAATTTTATTTTTCAACCAACTAAAATCGCCTCACCACCTACATCTACAAACAACCTGCAACATTTGTATTGTGTTCAACTGTGGACCACGAAGGGAATAGGGTAAATAAAACAGACGTTTGAACTCAACCACACAAAGTCAGCAGTCTCTCATACACCCTGTAGCAGCAGAGCAACAGAATCATCAAATAGATGCTATCTAACCACCCTCAAATGACAAAGGGTAAATCCTTTTTTTTCCCACACTTAAGGTCAGAAGCAGAAATGTGAGATGGGCATCTTACAGGTGTAAGGCCAGGTGTTTCATGCTCGTGGGCTGAAAATATCACCTCGAATTGGAAATAGTTTGTATTCATCCGACTCTTAAACCTCAGATATTGTTAAAAGATTAGAAGATCTTAACCGCAATCTGTATGGCCATGAATGAAGTGAGGATGTCCTTCTATCTATGGGATGTCTGTGTCAAGCCTAGTGTCATTCTATCTGTCTGGTAACCCACCTGTCTAGCATTTGATCGTCTAGAAATGTGATCGCTCATCTCTTTCCCTCTCTCTGTGTGTGTGTATATGTGTCTCTCTCTCTCCACCCCTCCAGCTTCACACCTCCCATATAGACGCCGTTTGATTAAGAGGGCAGCAGGGAGGAAAAACTGTGTGTGTGAAAACCATAAAACACAAGCGCTTTCTGAAAATAAATCGACAACGTAGGGTCTCTCGTAAATCTAACTAGGTGCAACAAAGCACATTTTCAATTATGCCACGGTTGCTGGACCTGAGATTTAGTCTTCTGTTGATTAGAAATGTCTGGGAACCAAATGGGGGAGAAATCGTTTTCTCACTATAGAGGCTTTACAGTCGATTGATCACTAACATTTGGTTTATAGTGGTAAACAGCGCAGGTATTTAATTAGCAGTTTTAAGACCGTATTCTGCACTATTTGGCATCACGCCTAACCCAGTGCACGTGTGGCCCACGATGCCAATGATGGATCGGTGCTATGGTTAAATAGAAATTGACAAATTTTCTTCTGGAGGGATAATGAGACTCTGACAGCAGCGACGCCACCAACAAATGTGTCTGGTGTGACGTCTGCTGGAGTTGTGTGATGTAGAAGGCAGTGACATGAATGATAATGCAGCTTTGCTTAGAGAGCTTGCTTTTATGAGATGCAAGCATAATTGGTTGGATTTAATATTGAACTGTCTGCTTCAACCTTTTGTGCACCCAGAATTGTCTGCTCAGGGTATTTTTTTGGTGAGTGGAGAGGATGAAACAATTGTTTAATGGGTTTAGAGAACCAGGCTGCATTTGGACTGAGTAACAGAAGTGTTTTTTTTTTTTCATTTCCCAGGTGCATTTCTAAGATTGTTTTTGTGACATTTCTACTTGCATACAGTGGCAGGAATGATAGGAAGGAAAGCGAGAGCGAGGGAGGGAATGACCTGACAAGTTGAAAGCGAGATTTAGATCCTACAATATCGCAAGCTTTCAGTACCGAGAGAAGTTATGCACACAAACGGCTTCTGCAAAACTCTCATGTATTCCGAAATAATTGCTTGGCTTAATTTCTCAAACAAGGACTCTGGTATATGCAGCCTTTTAATGGAGTACTAGACATAGGTGTGTAGCCTAAATAAATCTAGCCTCTTTATGAAAAGAATTAATGTCTCAATTAATTAACCTCACCCCGAAACCCTGACACAGATCGTCTTATTTTGGGAAAGCAAAGCTCTGCATTTGCATCCAAACTCAAATGAATCCATTTAAAATGTAATTTTATGTTCCTTGCCAGCACTGTGTCAAACAACTGTCAGTTTCAGCCCAGCCTTTGAAGATGTTGCATTTCACTCCTTTTTTTTTCATGTCATGTTCTAATAACAAATAGTCCTTTCAGACTCTTGTCATCCACGGATCACCCAAATGCTCCTATCCGCTGGAGCATTCATTATAAATTGTGCTGCAGTCTGACAAATGATATCGAACAGGATTTCAAAACAGTCTTCCTTAACACAAAGCAATGACAAATATTGTCCAGAAACCCTCACAGGTACTGCATTTAGCATAAAAAATATGCTCAAATCATAACATGGCAAACTGCAGCCCAACAGGCAACAACAGCTGTCAGTGTGTCAGTGTGCTGAATTGACTTTGACTTGCCCCAAACTACATGTGAATATCATAAATGTCTGTAAAGGGGAGACTCGTGGGTACCCATAGAACCCATTTTCATTCACATATGTTGAGGTCAGAGGTCAAGGGACCCCTTTGAAAATGACCATGCCAGTTTTTCCTCTCCAAAATTGAGTGTAAGTTTGGACCTCCTTTAACTTAATTCAGCTAGTATGAAATGGTTGGTACCAATGGATTCCTTAGGTTTTCTAGTTTCTTCACTCTAGCTTTAAAACTGAGCCCGCTACAACCCCAAGAAATCACAAGTTGCGTCAATGCGTCAAAGAAATTAGTGGCGTTAAAACGAATTTGCGTTAACACGTTATTATTGCGTTAACTTTGACAGCCCTAATAAACATGTATGCTCATGTGAAATACATACAATGAGTATCAAATTTAAAATTAAATGGTATTTCAAATGTGTATTTGCTTAAGTACTTGGAATCCCATTATAGCTCCCTGAACACTTTCTCTTATCATCCTATCAGGTGATTTGTCAGATTGCATCCGCCATTTTTTATGGTGCCTTTTTTTTTTTTTATGGCAGTGCAGGTACCATATGTACATTATCTATGACAGGCTTATTATCGGTGACAATAAAATGATAGGCCTGTATTACAACATCCATTAAAAACCTTTTATCTCTGATACTGAAGCAATTACCTTCTCTGTGAAACTAAATTTATCTTTAGGATTCAGAGCATGCTCAGTCATAAATCCGCTGATACGCGGTCAATATTGACCCTGCTGTCTTGGTGCGCTGGTTAAGGCCGGGGAAAGGAACCAACAGACAGGGTCAGGTGGTTTTTTGAAGCTAATCATTTAACTTGAAGCTCAGTTTGGCAGCTCAGGCCAGGGTGCGGGAAAGCTCTCCGACGATCATGTTGCACAGTGAGCCGCTTGTCATGCTGGTGTACCAGATTGCTTTCTCTGTACAGAGCCAGGTAGGCTCAAGCTGTTCAGGGGCGAAGCAATTCATTGTTATCAAAGGGCAAAAAAATGTCAGGACATTGTGGCGGGAGACCGACTAGACTAGGGAAAATTGGGTAAAATAAAGATTATATACTTCTCGGTTTCAGTCAAAGGGCAGCAACTCAGCAGATATAACAAGACTAGAACAACTCGCTTGATTTACTAGATTCAATCCAGATTAGATTAAAGTTTTGTCTTCAAAATACTTCATCAGATGTGAAATGAATTCCCCTTATCAGTAGGGGTGGGAATCACCAAAGACCCCACGATACGATATTTTCACGATACTTACTTACCTACGATCTTATTGCGATTTTAAACATTTTTGGCGATTATTGCGATATGATATATTGCGATATATTCAATTTTTTCAACTGCAAATTATGCACTTTCTCAACTTCTGTTTTATCTAACAAGATACCGTTTTCATCTCACTTCAATACTTTTTTATTTCGGCAAAATGGGATTGCTAGTCAAGCAGACTGACCAACACTGTCATAAAACATAAATGTTGCAACTGAACTGTTTGTGTTAGAGTCTACCTTGTATTTGAAGTATCAATAGTTTATATAATGAAAGATCGATACTTGATGTCCGTGTATCGATACAATATTGCCCCACAAAATATTGTGATACTATTCTGTATAGATTTTTTTTTCCCCCAATCCTACTAATCAGAGTCAAGGAAAGCAAAATCTCCTTATCAGTGTGCTTTCTGCTCGTAGAATATCACCACATTGAATTGTGTCAAAGTGATAAATAGTGATGAGCTTCCTCTTGACACATGGCAAACACATCGGGCCCAATTAGCCTCTTGAATAAAATTTTGTTTAGCCAACCCACTCCTCTCTAATGGTTGTTTGAATTACCCGTGCTTGACTTCTTAACTTGCAGAATGAGATGACAGCCTACGTGTTTTACAAGTTCTTCACTTACACTTAAAGCTGCGGTCGTTCACTTTGAGCAAATATGATGAAAAGCTATTTTTCTTTATAAAACTGTCACTATATCCTCCTGACAGTAGTGCATGAGACAGATAATCTGTGAAAATGATCTTCCTCTGCCTCCCCCTTGTGCTCCTAATGGCATTTGCATGTTTCTACTGCGCACGGATCTAAACAACCAATCACAGCTGAGTTGGAGCCAAGCGAACTCTGATCAAACGGTCAAACTAGGCAGCTGTAAAATGAGAGTTTGTGACTCAGCTGCCATGTTCAAAACACTCGAGAGAAAAACCAGCCGGAGCACACTTTCTCATTTTACAGCTAAACTGTACAGTAAAATATGTTTCTGAAAACATTTGAGGTGAGAAATAGGCATTACAGTAACAGAATATTAATCAATAATTGATCAGCGCTGCCTAGTTTGACAGTTTGATCAGAGTTCAGTTGCTTCGCGAGCTTCTCTAGAGACTCCTCGGCTCTGATTGGTTGTTTTCCTTCGGTCTGTGAAATCTTGCTAATGCCAGGACAGGAGGATACAGAGGAACATGCAGTTTACCGTTTACCTGTCTCATGCAGTACTGTCAGGATCTAGTGAATTTGATAAAACATAACCTTTTCTTTTATCATATTTGCTCAAAGTGACCAACTTTAGCTTTAATATATGTGCTGCAATATTGTGGCTTTGTTCTTTGAATGTCATTTTAAATTGACATATTTACATACTTTGTATTCTTAACTGTCAGCCGTTAAAGTTTCCTTTGTAATTTGAATTCTGAGCAACTCCTTCCCCTGAGGCTCAGTGACTGTGTGTGTAATGCATTAAAGCCCGTAGGGGGCTAACAGACGTGTAGATAAGTGACCTAGTGACTCCACTTCTGTACGACATTAATGGGAAATTCTGGGAAGAAGAAGAAGAAGAAGACATCTATTACATCATAATGAGTTTTCTTATACAGATACCATTATTAATAGATTAGATACCCGATACCTACCGTTACAGCTTCATTCCCTCAGGTTAGTGACCTCATGGTGCATCATTGTAGTCCACGTCCAAATCCTGATACATACATCTACTATTTTTTTTCACTGAATCTAAACTACAAGAGACATGAAAGGTGTCAGAAAACGAGATAACACAAAAGCACTTTGAAAAATTACCAGATCATCACCAGCTCCTGTCATGGTTACTAGGCAACCAAACCCTATTCAATTGTTGAATGTTCCGCCGTTATCCAGCCGGTCCAGTTATTCCCTTATCGCAGTTACAGTGAAAGGCCCCCATTGCATTGTGGGATACAATACACCAGAGACTGAATCAAAGCAGTGGTTTCTGCTGTTGTTCGACCATCAGTCACAGTAAATGGCTCAACTGTGTTCTGTTACTGTGGCAATGCAATACAGCGGCGTGGGTGTCGGTGTGCACGAACAACCAACCAGTCATGCATGAATTGGATGAATGTATTTGTCAGTATGTTTTGTTCTTTTAACCAAGCTAGAGGTCTAATTGGATTTAAATGACCTCCATCCCCCCCGGGGGTTTCAGCTTTAGCCTCCCACTGTACATTTGTGTTGAAATAAAAAACCTTTGCAGAAAACAGGAAATCTCAGTTCCAGTGATGAATTTGGAACTTCAACTACGTGTAGGTAATGTTTTATGTTTTCTTATTTACATCAGTGTTTGTCCTTGGAATGATTGTTGTTATTATCGTAGTACGTAATGCTTTGTTTGCTCCCTGCTGGTATTTTAATTATTTATCACAGCCAACATTTTCCATGCTATTTCACAGCACTTACCACGCCTTGTTGAGCCTCTTGCCTTGTTCTTGACTTGTGCTCTTGACTAATTCCACTACTCAAGATACTGCCGGCAAATAATTACGAATCCACTCATTTTCCCCATCATTTCCTGCCTAAAGAGGTTCATGAATTAGCTTTCGCTTGCCTAAAGATGTGCAATGAATGTCATCATTTCTGTCTGCATTTCACACAAGTTGTGGGGAAGGGTGTTGATGGTATGTTTTGAGCCATTCTTTGGATCACCACCACAGTGTTTGCAAAAGTGATCCATATAGCTTTAATTTAATAGGATTTATGGCTTTGAATTATAGACGTGGAAGCGGTCACTGTGACGTCACCCATTGGTGTGTTGAGTGCAGTTTTGAAGCCTCGAGTTTGGCATTTTGGCCGTCACCATCTTGGTCTTTTGCAATCAGAAGTGACACAAGCGGGTGGAGCTAAGTACAACCAAATGCTGAATAATACATTTTTAGGCGACCAAAAAGATTATAATTAACTTTCATGAACTGAAAACACACTGTGAAAGGATTCAAGTTGTAAGGCGAAAACACGGACAACATCCAGACTGGACAACACCATGGTATAGCAACCTGTCAATCACAAGGTCACGCCCTAAAGCATCCCCTGTTTTATGGTCTATTTGACTCTAAATGGGGCCGTAATTTACTAAATCAACATCATGCTGTATTGAAGAAGGCTTGAAACTAACACCATAAACTCATGTTTACAGTGTTTACTGAGGTAATAAATCAGACTTCTTTTTGCAACCAAAGGAGTCGCCCCCTGCTGCTGGCTATAAGAAAGAATGCAAGTTTAAGGCACTTCCTTAATGGCTTCACTTTTCAGACCCTGCCCACTGCTTTGAATCCAAATCAATATAAGAATCCTTATTGTGCAATATAGTAATGGCATTTGTTTTGAACCAGTATCTCCACAAAGGCATTGCACACTACTGAGTCCTCATTTTTGACATACATACTATATAGTATGTGACAACAGCAAAGTTAACATTGTCCTCAGTGTAGTGTCACTTTTTTTTTTTACTTTGAGCTGAAAACTCTCCAGAGCAAATGGTGGTAATTGCAGTGCTGGCCAGGCTACAACTACAGCAAATTGCTGTAATAACAATGGACAGATGGGTATAAAAGCCTTTGACATCCTTTCCCCCCCCCCAACAGTGTGTGTATACTCATTTGTATGTAAGGGAAGAAAATGCTTCCCAATGACACTGCTAGCATTGACTTTGTACTTCCATACCCAGAGCCGACACTATCTTGAGATGTGAGACCACACATCAATCCATGAATTAGCGACCTTGATAGTGATGCAGGTCAATGCAATTCATTTGTAGTAGCCTTGGAAGTAGTACACATGACTCGACGTGTGCTCATGAATTAATATCGTATGTAGTGAGCCAAGGAATAAGACTTGATAATGATAGCAGAGTCACAAGACCAAATAATATTCTACATTCATGTGTCAATTCCCCAGAAAGACATTTAAGTTGTCTGTCCATTTCTGTTTTGGCACTGGTGCATAAATTTGTGCACATAAATAAACACAAAATTCATATTGGCGTCTGATTTAAGTAGTCGACTGAATTTAGTCGTTGCTAAAAGCAGCTGCTCAGGTCAGGCCTCTCCTGCATTAATTCAAACATGTGAAGATACAGTCTCATGTTGAGCAGAAAAGCTGATTAATATATTATGACTTGTGTGTCTTACAGCTTACCTTTTTAGGGATACTGCTGGCAGTATTTGCCCATCTGCCTTGCCAAAAAAAATGTTTCCTAAAGCATTGCTCCAATTTCTAATACTTCATCCTGAACGTAAGAGGACACACTGAGCATTTTGATGATGGCAAGAATAAGTCCGGTTCGGCGTGGACTTGAAGTGTTGACATTTACTGATTGATACTAAAGCTGGTGAAGCTGGTTAGCCCTGAAGGGCTAAGGTTTAATAGTTAGCTGTACTGTAAATCGCTGTAGGAGTGATTGAACAGAGAGGAAGAAAAAGGGGAAAGAGAGAATGGATAAAAAAAAAAAGATGATGGGAGCCAGTTGAAGGGGAAGACAGATTCGCTGAACATATGCACAAACTGAACGTTTGAAATGGCACATTTGCATGTTACACGCACTGACTAGAAGTTCAAAGTTCCCTGATGACTGCCTATCATCTGAATCTGAAGCACATTGCACGGGGGCTTATGTGTTCTTTGAAATGTAAACATTACCATTTGAGCTGGCAGAGGAGTGATACATTGTCCTTTGGTGTGCAGTATGTGTCGTTCGAAAAATGTATTTTTAGTTCCTGTAATGTTGTCATTGGCTGGCTGTCTCCCATTTTCTGGATACCATGAAGTCTGTCATAGGCGAGGCAAGTTTTTCCACTGAGAGGAAACAGATTGCTCATGTTGTCAGTATTCTGGGTTAGAGGATAGAGCCGGAGCTGAGCCCCGAAAGTGGCAGCAGAGCATGGCCAACTGCCCACATACACAAACGCACACGTACGCACACTGGGAGGAAGATGGAGAGGCTATAAATACACAGGGTAATGAGAGTGTGGTGTCGCTGTCATCCTCATGCTCCGTCGCCCGTAGCCACACCATCTCTTTCTCTTGACTGTCGCATCTCAGTACGCGCGCACAAACAAAACATAACTGTGATGGATTATGAGCTCAGGTGGCTTTGCAATTAAAGTGTAAGATACTAGCTAGTGAAGCTTTTACCGTCTGTGATATCTCAGTTTGTCAAGGTGTTATATTAATCTGATTTAAACTTGAAATTGACGATTACATACTCATTTTTGTCAGATAAATAAAGTTCCGTTAAATGTTTTAACTCAATCCGAGTTAAGTTTTTGCCCCACTATAGAGCCTAAGAGTGGGGATGTCAGTCCTCCCAACACTTTGATCTAAAATAAAAAAATAGCCAAACAACTACTCTCCAGATTGACATCAAATTTGATGTAAACATTCATAATCCTCAGACCTCACCTTTACCACCACCATCAGGCTCAATTTCCACTTGGACAAAAGTTGGACAAGCTTATTATGTGTCCAATAAGGAAAAGGTCCGTTCTCCAGGGAGCAATAATGTGCTCGGTAAACTTGTCAACAGGCGCACTAGAGTGTTTATACCCAAGATACTGATGATGAATGACCTAATTTTAATTAAATGCGCTTTGGGTATCAGTGATCATCAGAGGAAAAAATGTTAATGTTTTTGGCAATTCCAAAAGCCAAATTCTCGTCGTTAAGACAAATTTACACATCTGGGAAGGCTCTTAAAAGTGTGAAATTAACAATGTTAATCAAGGATGTAATCAACATGATAGCGTCTAGAAGCTGTTAGCTTACTATCACTTTGTTTGAACTGTCAGAGTTATAATGTGCATATTAATCTGAAGACACAAACACATGATCCTGTTTGTTTATTCGGTTGTCAATATGAGTGTGATCAGCTGAAATGAATACCTTTGCTCAGAGTAGGGATGCACGATATGGATGTTTTTGGCCAATACCGATAAGATAACCAATAATTTCACATTTTTATATTTTAAAAAGAAGTTCATAACCCGTATATATATATATATATATATATATATATATATATATATATATATATATATATATATATATATATGCACACCTGAGGGTAAGAAATGGTAAGCTGTAGTGAGCAAAGATGGATGATTTAATATTCCATAGCGCTGACCTAACCAAATCTATCACTATTTTTAACACAACAAAAACAAAGAACGATTCTGACTCTTCAAATGTAAATTTATTTTTTCTAGTAAAGTGCATCAAAAACCTTGTATTGCAAATGTCAATTGTGGTGTCTTCCTCTGAAACTATGAAAAA
The DNA here is from genome assembly GCF_015220745.1 of Sebastes umbrosus. Taxonomy (NCBI): domain Eukaryota; kingdom Metazoa; phylum Chordata; class Actinopteri; order Perciformes; family Sebastidae; genus Sebastes; species Sebastes umbrosus. Next base: position 10,783,754 of record NC_051276.1, read on the forward strand.
ACGTCCACACCGGTGACATCATGTTTGTCTTTGTAGTCAGCATGCTGCGATTGTTCTTCTTCTTCGTTTCTGTGTTTATTGGCGGGTCACCAATCAACTTTAAAGGTGCATACTGCCATATACTGTATCGGATGTGCAGACGCTGCGATTAAGTCAGTGAAAGCAATTTAGCTTTGTATATCAACCTATAATCTATCGGCTATAAATTTAACTCAGAATAATTCATAATAATCTAAATTTCCCATTATCGGCCGATCATTTATCAGGCCCGATATATATCGTGCATCCCTAGCTCAGAGCATCGAGTGTGTTTGGTACTGAAAGGTTGTCTGACTGCTTCTGAATTCCTGTCTGAAAGCATACTGGTGTTTTTTATTTACTGATCATAATTGTTTTTTAGTTCCATGTACTTGAAAATGTGGTCGTACTATAAACGTGGCACTTTTTGTTTTTATTTTGGTTGGACAAACATCAGTGATCAGCACGGCACATTTCCAGCATTGTTTAATAACCGTAGAGGAAACACTGTATGCTGCTGGTGGTTTATTCGAGGAATCCGGTAGCATTGCGATCCAATCAGTTTGAGATTAACAAGATTTGACAAAGCACACAGTCTAAAAAAGCACAAACCCTCGAAAAAAAAGGCTTGTTGTGTCCCCAGAGGGCACTTTGATTCCCTCTATCCTCCTGCCAGCTCACTTCATGCCTGGCTCTGCTTTCATTGATGTGAGAAACGTTCCACGGATACAGGAATATCAATGCGTGCGTCTGTGCGTGTGCCTGTTTGCTCGCTCCACACACCTGCTCATTTGCGAGTGTGTTACACTTGTGTGTGTTTTTATTATTTTATTTTAATGCTTTATCCGTCCCCGTCCGTTGAACCTCCTGTCTGAACTGCATCCGAGCGCCGGCGCAGGCGGGACACATCACCCAGATGAAAGGAGCAGGAGGCTTTTTTATGTACACAGCACATTTAAATTGTATGAGCCTGTTATTGTGCTGCGACTTAGCTTTGGAAGGCTAATTGAAAATCAAGCTGAATACATGATTTTGTTTGCATGTGTTTGAGAGAGACCAAGAAAACGGACATGGAGAAACCCTTCTCTCTGAGGTGGGATTTCTTTTTTTTGTTGCCGTTGTTTTTTTGAGGGACACACTATTTGACACTTTTTGATTTGAGGAGACAAAATTAGGGATTGATACTGTTAATTAAATGAATTCATCCGACGTCTTGAAATGAATGCCGCCAAATATCTGTAGTTATTCCCTTGCCCCCCCCAGTCTTCCCTGTTTTAATACTGTAGCTGTTTTCTAATGTGATGAGCTCAGTCTTGCTTGATGAAGATGTCTATGGAAATCATCCTTCTCACAAAAGACAGATCGAGCCCCCAGAGAAAGATGTGGGCGGATGTGTGGGACCGCTGTATCAATTCTCTCTCGCGCTACCAATCTCATCTCGCATGGCCTCGTTTTCACTGTGGAACGTCAGACATTTACCATAACCCGACCAAGGGAACCAGAAAAAAAGAGTTTAAAAATCACTCCCCAGCCCCGAGTGGCCCTAGCTCACCACAGACCAAAGCCTGCGTATCCATGACAACGCTAAGATGGGATCCACTCTCAGCCATTGACTCCTCTCAGTCAGTGCTGAGGGCTGAGGGAGGAAGTGGAGATAAGGAGAGATTCAATTCAATTTGCTCTGTACGGCTGCTTGCCCCTCATGTAAATGGAATAAGTAGGTTACACTCTGAGCCGCACAGGAGTTAAGCACAGAAACGTAAAAGCGAGGGTGAGAATTATGTTGTCATGGTTAAGTCCCCTTTTGGTCCCCAAAGATGCGATGATAACTTTCTTCTTTTTTTCCATTTGAGTTTGTGTCATTTCAAGTTTCCCTCCTTGAAGAAACTTCAGGAAGAAAGAAAATTGCGCCTCCACCCTCTTGGAGTCTCTTCTATTTGATAAAGGAGAATCAGTCCTCTATACAAAAATGCCCACTATCCCTTCTCAGCTGAGTTTGATTCTTATGTTGACTTAAAATTAGGCAAGCACCGAATCTGATACCGATGTTTAAAATAAGAATTTGGCCGATAGCCTATACCGATATCGATGTTTTGCTGTTGTTTATTTTGTTGTTATTTAGTCCCCCTTTGCTGCCAGGGAAACAAAGACATCTTCATTGTACAAAAAATAACAACTGTCTTCACTCTTAAAGTCTTTCAGCCCTTCATTCGTATCTTGAATGAGCACAAATTAAAGCTGCAGTGGGTAGAATTGGAGCAAATATGATTTAAAAACAGTTATTTTTTTATATATCAGTAGTGCATGAGACAAAAAATCATGTGCCTCTGTGTTCTCCGGTGCTCCTAACGGCATCTGCAAGATTTCACAGACCGGAGGAAAACAACCAATTGGAGCCGAGCTGGAGCCTGCTGTCCAGCTGCTGTCTATGAGAGCCGGCTGTCAATCACTCGCGAACTACGATCTAATGGTCAAACTAGGCAGCGCTGATCAAATCTGAATCAATATTCTGTTACTGTAATGCCTATTTCTCGCCTCAAATGTTTTTGGAAACATATTGTAGTGTACTGTTTAGCTGTAAAATGAGAAAGTTTGTGACCCGGCAGCCATGTTGAGATCTGTCGTTGAAATTCCAAGTACTGCCCGCCAGCTGGAGCACAGCCAATAGGAGCGCTCAATAGGAACGCTCTCTCTGAAATGACCTGTGATTGGCCAAAGTCTCCCATCACGGGCTAGATTTTCTAAAGCCTGAAAACAGAGCCATGAGGAGGTGCAGAAGTCTGGTTATCTCTCAGAACACTTGAATTACAATAAGCTGAAAGGTTATCATGGAATTTTTGCCCAGTGATGCCAAAAACATTCTGCCTACTGAAGCTTTAAATCGTACAAATTTATGAAACAAGCTTTAATATAACCTTCTTTCACATGAAGAAAATAACTGCTCCAAAAGCCCCTTAAGCCTGTATACTACCTACTCAATGAGAGGAATTTATTTTTTCAATATCTACCTAGCCCAACCAAAAAACATTTTGTGAAACATAAATTAAATGTAATTAAATCCGCAGCTAACAACACAACATTTAGCCGGCACAACATGAATGCAACAAAACACAACACATTGCAGTCAACGAGGTGAAAAACAGCCGATACCGATAAATCAGTGCATACTTAAATTCTCAGGGACTGCTGTGTTTTTAATAACAACAAATGCGAGCATGACATATGAGCTCTAGGAGCCAGAGCCGGCTAAAATGGGCCGCAAGATTGAGAGGAGCCCACACATGCTGTCTCTGAATACCTGTATTAGTGGAGGCTGTATGCTCAGTTTATAGCACTTCCTAATGTTACCTAAGGAGGAGGGCGCAGGTGCAGGTTCGTTCTGCGATCTCTATCCCAGTCATGTTGACCCAACTCTGCTTAAATCAATAGCCATTTCCATCTGTGCCTTGTTATTCAGACAGAAATAACCCCTTATGTACACTCTTCTTCTGCTGCTGGACACTTTCTATACATAAAGGTGGCGCACTTCTGTCTCACAGTCAGGAATATATTGTTTAGCAGATATCTTGAGACACATGCCTTATAATATATCGCCATGTTAAATGTAATTAAATGTTATTATAAGGGTTTATTGAGACAATATAAATTGCCAATGTTTGCAGAAGTTCCACTGAGATCCAAATAATAAGCTGAGTTGATATGTAAACCTTGAGTCTTGAGGCTGGAGCTTGTGGAATAGACCTAAAATTAGATATGTAGCTGAAGATTGTTTTCCGCATAAGGGAGTAAAAAGTGTGTTTCTTTTGACCTGTGTGTTTGGTTCGACCAAAATCCTCCCAACGCCAAAACAATCTCCTCCACAAACCCCCTACTCTCCATCGTCTGTGATCCCAGGATCAAGCTGTGTTCCCTGGGCTTGGTGTGTCAGATGATCCTCTTCTGTTTTTAGTCAGCCAAGCTGGCTTTGGGTACACAGACAACTTTCTGTGGACTTTGTGGTGTTGCTAAAAAGAATAAATGCAACACCTTCTCCCGCAAATATTTACCCTGTCTTCCCTGTGAGAGACAAACACAGGAGCAATTTTTAAACCCTGTGAGATCATATTTGGAGTGCAAACGGACGGCTTGTGCGTCACCCTCACTGTTGTTTTTAGCTCAATTTAGGGTTAAATATCAAACAAATGAAAAAAGACTGCTCTATTGCTTAAAATGGAATGGCCTCAAATGACAGAATGACAAAAGCTCTTCTGGTCTTTATCAGTTTAATCCGTTAAATTTCATAGCCGGGTAGGCAGAGGTTATTTTTCTGCAGTTCCATCGGTGCGTGCGGTTTCCTTATCTGAACTTTTTTAATCTCAATGGTCGTGAGACATTTTACAGGTGAAAGTGGAGCTCATCATTCTGTGTGTCTGCGTAGGTGGAGGAGGTGGTGGATGTTGGGACCTTCGCCGAAGAGGACATCCACATACCGAGCATCTACGTCCACAGGATTGTCCAGGGAGCAAGCTACGAGAAAAGGATTGAGGTACAAAGCAAGGCCTATACATACATAGCCATTCTCTCTATAGTTTCTGGATTATGTCATTATGTGAGAGGCAATTTATGTTCCATTAAATGATTAATCCTATAACGATAGCGTGTAGAGTTACACTCATTTTAGCATGGTGTTACATTGCCAGCCTTGTTCAGAAACACACATACTAGCTCTTATCCATTTGTGTCCTTGTACTCAGCCACAAATAGCCTCTCAACATGCTGTCCTTCTGTTCCTCATATATAGTACCTCATATATATATACATTGTCCGGGCTACATTTATGCCATTAAAGCATACTGAATTGAATTGAACTGAATTGAATTATCCCTGTGTGGTTCCCAGAAACGCACAGTACAGAAAAGCAAAGAAGAAAAGCCCAAACCAAAGAAGGACTCGGATATTGTTCGGGAAAGGATCATTCGCCGGGCTGCTCTGGAGTTTGAGGACGGGATGTACGGTATCCTTTTTTGAAAAGAATACGAGCAAATTATGAAATCATATTGCTTTGTGCTCCAGGTTCCTTTTTTTAAGTAAAACCAAACCAGGTGTTGGCCAGTAGCCACATAAAAAAAAAAGAGAGCTGTGCTTTGGCTTTCTTTATCTTCAACACACAATGAATAATTGTTGCCTTTGTGTCAGTTGATTACTCTGACAAATTATGCAAAAACATAGTTTTTTTGTCAGCATTTCACATTTATGTGTTATTGTGATAGTATTCATCCTTCCTCATGAAAGCAGCCTTAGTTTTTGTAGTGGCTGATCTGTGATTAACCACTGTGTGATTTTTGGACTTATTCACAGTCCCCTATAATTCAGCATGACATATTTGGTAGCTTGGAAATATTATTATGACTTAATAGTTCTGCGGGTTTTTAAGCATTGTCCACACAACAAATATTCACTTATTCAGCTTTCAAATCAATACTGTATATTAGGGCTGTGTATTGGCAAGAATCTAGTGATACAATACATCTCATGATACAGGGGTTACGATTCAATATATTGCGATACTTTAAGCATATTGTGGAGGTTTTTTTAAAATCTGATTTTAGGAAGACTGTCAAAGTATAAAGAACACACCAACATATGCATAAAATCTGAGTAAAAAAGTTTTGTTTTTGAATGCGGTCAGAACAGTGGGATCTACATTTGCATTTATCACAGTTCCCGAAACATCCAACATCACAGCACTACTATTTGTGCAATCTGAGCCACTGTCTGCCACAAATCTTTGCATGTAAACAATTAATTAAAAATCGTCTGCCCCCTCTAAGTCGATTAATCGACTAATCGGTCATATTGGTCTTCGTCGGCTAAGATTTCTTTAGACGATTCGTCGTTTTTTTTTATACTTTTTTCATGCTGAATGACTTATTTTCAGGAAACGTATGAGCACATCTCTGGTAAACACAAGATTTAAAGTGGTGATTCTTTGTGGAGGAACTCCGTTTTACAGACCTGTCGATTAAATCAACTAATCAATTGAATGTCGTGTAAGAATTTCTCAAGTCGAGGACAGCCCTAATTAAATACTGATGGTGTTTTAGAGGATCAATACAGCATCACATTACTCCAGTGAATCGATATTTTCTCACACACCTACTGTATATGTTTCTCTTCATATTCATACCCTGCTTTCCATTGCATCATTACAAATGTAATAGTTACTATCTTTAACAAAGAGCCAATCAGCCAACCTTGGTATTGGTATCCCCATGCTGGCCAGCAACTTCATAAAGCCAGACATCACTGTACACCTCCAAAGTGAAAATGGGATTTTAGGACTGGTAAGACGACTACAGAGCCCTTTCAATCTCAACTAAACACGCTAACGAGCAGCATATTTTCTCTCCTGTGTGTGTGTGTAGACGGCCGTTTAAAGCAGCAGTAAACATTTTTAAACTGAATTGTGCTCCGAGCATGTAACAAGATGAATAACCTACTCATTTGAGGGGTATCATTACTAGTTTAGGCCTTCAGTTGGTTTGTTATGTAACAGATTGTGGCAGTTTGACTTTCTCTTCCAATTTTCTTTCTCATAATCATTATTTGCTGGCAGAGCCTTCAACAAAGGCTTCTGCTGCTGCTGCTGCTGCTGCTGCTGCTGCTATGGAACGACTTTCCAATCAGTTGTGTTGACGAGAGAATGTAGGCGCCTATGCTAATGCCTTATTTGTCAAAGTTTCTTTTGATTATGAGCGCCAGATTTAAAGAGATACTGCTCTCTTGCCCTCTCCTCTCCTCTCCTCTCCTCTCCTCTCCTCTCCTCTCCATCCAAAAGGATTGCTCCCTTTGTTGAGCACAGAGAAAATCAATGTCTCATCAAATCACCAAAATGTGATTGTGTTTATCTCTACCTTGAAAGATCATGGCTGGTGAGGCTGAGTGACGTGTGAGTGTGTGTGTGGCTGCCCGCCTGTGCGCACGTTCTTGTTTATCTTCATTTGTCTCCGCATAGGGCCCGTACCCCACCGAGGATGCAGTGGATGCAGACCTGATTAACGCTGGTGAGGGTTATCCTAATCAATACTTCACAGTGATGAATTTATGTATATGTAAAAAAAAATGTAAAACTGTGGAAACATTGGTCTAACTAAATTATGGATGGATTAAAAGAGCTTTTTTCAGCTAAAATGCGACTTCCCATATATATTTTTTTATCTCCTGCATTATATACACACACTTAGATTATGTTTACACAATGGATTCTATGTAAAGATCATTTAACGTGTTATTTGTTTACACATTGTTGACATGTGACACTTCTCCAGTTTCAATTATACTTAATGAATATGCGTTCTCTTTTCATTCATCCATTCATTTATTTTTGTGTATTTCTTTGATGTCTCTCTTGTAATTTCATTTACCATCTTTGTGATTATGTTTATTTGTGAACTGAGTTGCTTTTTAGATAAGTGTTTTGTTAACTTTGCTGTAATAAATAAAATGCTTATATTTAGTTTTCTACCAAAAAATCAAACATGTGAACTCCTCTGTTCCTTTAGGGAAGGAGACCGTCACTGTACTCCCAGGGGCTGCCTATTTCTCCAGTGATGAGTCATTTGCCATGATCCGAGGGTAAGGCCATAACACATAAGCTTTAAAAACGTTTACTCATGCTGACTCAAAGTTAGATATGCCTGACATTTTCTGGATTTGCATATAGACAGTGTATTAATACTTACAAATCATAGTACCAAGAGTCAGTTCTATGAACCTTGTGGTGCAGTTTATGCAAAAAACACAAGCGCAAACACACTTTCATAATTTTCTCAGCAAATATTTCCTTAATTTAGTTTATCACCTGCACCACAAACCAGCTGCCCATTGGATTTTTACCACAAGACATAGCCACGATTCGCAACACTGGATATTAACAAATGGCTATTGTCGCCGGTACAACTAGACAGCAGCCTTGCCAGTATTCCCAAGGTTCCCCTGGTTGTTATTGATTTGCCAGCTGTCTGAGATTGCCCACCCGCACACCCTGCAGCATCAGTTATGTTTGTCCACCCAGTGGAAATCCAATAGTGCTCATAAATAGCGCTGTCCAGTCACACTGACAGAGACCAAACAGGACCAGGTGTGTGTTCGTGTGTGCGCGCGAACACAGTTAAGAGTCCAGAGCCGCTGAGAAAGAGAATCACAACATATGGTGAATTGTGAGCCGTGTTGCCTCAAATACCACCTGTCGTACTGGAATTACTTTAAGACTTGTACGTCTCTATCACAACACCTTAATAACTTCTTTGTCTTTAAATGTGTTTGTCTGTGACCTCACACCTGCTGCAATGGGGAAACAATGAGGAATTTACTGTAGGCAGCAGTGCCACAGACCGCGGTTTAATCTACTTATGCAGTGCCGGTTTAAGGCCGCTGGGAGAGCGTGCCCATTCAGAGCGGGCTGATTGCTTGGCTCCCGAAAAACCGCTCGTTGCTCGTTGACTCCAGGGAAGTGAAGAAGAGTTTGGTTGTAACGTTAGTTTACCCAGCATCCAGCAGAAAAAATAAACTGCAGTCAATGAGCTGCAGCCTGTAAAGGCCCGCTGCAGACAACATGCTCGACTCAGCGCTATCGCTAGTCAAATTTGATTAATATTGAACATTTTGCGTGTCCAAATTGCACCAACTTTGAGATATAGGAAGCACATACACACATATGTACATACAGTATATACGTACATACAGACAGAGATCCCTTACCTTATAGTTAGATGCAACTGCAAGCATCCTAACAGTGCTCCTTCCTGCTCGATAGGCATTGTGGGATACCTCACTTTGGACTTTGAACTCATTATTTATTTTAGGTGAAACAGGAAAAGGAAATGCTCTCATATCAGAGAAATGAAACAACTAACTTGCCCACAGAATCAGACTTTAATTGATTCTGTTAATTCAGTACATTTATGTATAACAGCTGGACCAGATACGATCTTAACACCCAGCAGAAACTAAATGTGCAAAGTACAAATTACATTTTAGAAACAAAGCAGTGGTAAGAAGATACTGTAGTTTAGAAAGGAGTGAAAATATAACTTGTCTCCAGGCTTTTTGCTTTCTGCTATCAAGAACACAGCAGAGATAGGAAGATGGTTATTATTGTGAAGAGATATGTTTGTTGTTGTGAGAATCTATCCTATCATCAAGTATATGTGTTTGTATTATGTGTCTTGCCACAAATAAAACTCGGGTAAAAGTAGCAATTCTATATGCATTTTTTGATGAGTGGACTTCATGAGTGAGTTCATTAGTTTCTGAAGTTGACAGCTGTCTTCTTCTGTTGTGTCATTCTCTTTAGGGGTCACATCAACCTGACAATGCTGGGAGCCATGCAGGTGTCAAAACATGGAGACCTAGCCAACTGGATGATCCCAGTAAGTTTGGCTTTGATGACACACATCCATTTCCTTTTTCCAAATTCATGCAGGGGTCAACACACCAACATCAGTACAATAGGCATGCTCTAAATGCTGCTCTGTTTGAGTTTGTGTCAGAGTAGTGTTCATTCTCTGGTAATAGAAAGCTTGTAATGCTGTTCTGTTGGTTTGTATGATATTTTGCTGGTATAAATGTTGTGTCTTTAGACTGCGGACTGTCACAGGTCAGAAACTCTGAATGTTACAGTAGTGTACGATACTTATAAAACAGGTAGCTCAAATTAAGCAATCTGATTGGTTCATAGCCGTGATAAGATAACCCCATACCACGGCTATTACGTCTAATTCCTTTTGCGCTTTTCAGTATCACTCCGTGTGTGAGAAAAAATCTTAGACTAATGTGTTGTCATGGTTGCTTAGCGACATGGGGTCATGTACTACGGAGTATTAGGGCCACATTAAGGGAAAAAAAATCGGAGATTTCCAGAATAAAGTCATAATTTTACGAGAAAAAAAATAATATTATTACGAGAATAAAGTCATAGCTTTACGAGAAAAAAAGGGGGAATATTACGAGAATAAAGTCAGAACTTTACGAGAAAAAAAGAAAGTAACACTTAAAAATTACTACTTTATAATATTATGACTTTATTCTCATAATACTGCGACTTTTTTCTCCTAAACTTGTGACTGTATTTTCATAATATTACGACTTTATTCTTGAAATCTCAGATTTATTTTTTTCCTCAATGTGGCCCTAATACATTAGACCTACAACAATGATAAATAAAAATAAAAATGTAAACAAAAAAACAGTTATTCATTTCCATTTTTAAAAATCCACAGGGAGCCACTGGAGAGGGGCTAAAGAGCCGCATGTGGCTCCAGATCCGCAGGTTGCAGACCCCTGAGTTAGGTGGTGTATTATTTATCGATTATTTTACAGACAGTTGAGACTGAATTGTAATCTCTTGTTTATTTTATGGATGGTGACCTTTTCTCATAGATGTCTTTGTTGAAGTAGATTCACAAAGGGGCGTCTTTGGCTGTTGTTATTTAAGAGCACAGGGATATGCTTGTCAGGGGATCGAAGGCTAGCGGTTGTCTGTGAACGCTATACAGTATAATAGCTGGCAGACATTATTGCTAGATGTTTCATCAGGTCAATTGGTCTGAACACCACAGTGGCCACAGTCCTCCTCAGTGATTACTAAGGTCACAAACCCATTGAACAACTGTTCACAATGTGGGAGGGTTCAACCAGAAATGCCCCCTGGCACACAGCTGTTTTCTGCTCGACTGAAGTGTACTTGGCAAGGTTACAGCGCATCATCTTATAGATGCGTCTCCTCAAAGCAGCCGAGTGGATACAGAGTGTTTGAAGATGTCTACATGCAGAGACCTTGAGAATAAAACATGCAAGGCAGTGCGGTGTGCACAAGAATTCAGTTGTCGATGGTGATCTTTAAATTTTGCAACGTAATTATTTCCTCTTTGCCTCTCCAGTTGTACTTGTTTGTCCACGGTAATTGCTAATTAACTGGTGCTTGATTAAAACATGTTGTGCAGATATTGAAGGCCTGCAGTGGAGCTGTTATTCAGAAGCAGGGAGTTTAGCTTGTTTGGCCATGCTAGTGTTGGACAGTTTGAACAGCAAAAACAATGCAGCAAACACAGACACAAATACCTGTCCTCACCTCCACATTCAATCTTCATTATCCCCTCTTTTGAAAGGATTGATGAAGAGAATTACATTCCCCACCTTCTAGGATAATGAAAATTATTCACTATCTAAGATGGGTACATAGCGTGAAATTAGAAATGTTTTACGTAGGAGTCGGGGATGCAGTACTCTCAGCGTGATTATGTTGATTTTGAACGCTTTAAATATGCAAAATGCAGATGAACATTTTCCAGTTGAGGGCTTTGAAATGCTTTTACATTCTCCACTCGGTCTGAAACATCTGGAAAAACAATAGGTGCCGGAGAGAAAGGGGCAATAGAATAAAGGATGGCATTTGGGATTCGGTGTTCTATTTTATCATTTAGCTGCTGGAGCTTTATCAAGCCGGCTTTAAACGTAGGGGTCTTGCTGACACTGATGTTTCCTGTGAATTCACAGATTTGTCAGCCACACACTGTTTTTTAAAACGAGAACATTTTGGCTGCCTGAGTGGAGCTACTTTAGTTTTCACTTCAAATCTGAGAGGTAAATTATGCACTGAACATATTCAAATTGACCAAAGTAATACAAATATCTGGTCACCTCAGACACAGCTTATGTATAAAATCAAATTCAGTTTGATAGTCGTTGACCTTTAACATAGAAAACAAGCACTACATCAGAAATATATTCCAAAACCCTGGAGGCTGGGTATAACTGCAGCTTAAGTACAATAGCTGGAGCTACTGACTATTAAAATGTACTAGCTCAAGTGCTCACGATGAGGCCTGATGGCAGCTTTAATGACGGAGCTGCTTAAGAATATAGTGCTTTTTTTTTTTTTTAAACTTCACTCACTTTACCTGCTGTATCATAAACTGTTTCCTTGACATTGTTGCCAGCTTTTCATCAGTTAAAGTTGTCCTATTAGGTCTTTGTAGTAGCACTAACTGTCTGTTTGTGTACATTTAAAAAAAAAAAAAAAAAAAATGTTTGTTCTTTTTTTTTATATATATAAACCTTTTATTGACAAATAGCAATGTAAACACAGAACAAATACAAAAACAGATAATGCCGGGGGATCGGAGCACTGACAGAAATCACAAATCAATTCATAAAAATGTTATACAGGGTACATAGATTTGTGGTTTTAATAGCCTTTCTATTTTTAGAATATAAGATTGAAGCCATGTATTGTTTGAATTCATTTTCAAAGATGAGAAAGGATGGTTTATGATCGGAAAATTTTGATTAATGAATATGAGATTTTGCATGTAGTAAGATCAAATTAATAATGTAATATTGATTTGCTTTGGTAGAAGGGTAAGAAAATAAGCCAAACAATGCATTTCCATAGAAGAGGGAAAATTATAAATTGGGAAATAAAAGTGAAAAAAATAAGTGTGTTGCCAAAAAGTACAAGACCAAAATAGGTGACATAAATGTTCTGTAACCGGCAGACAAATGAGCAGTCCACAACAATATCCCTTTTATATCTTTGTAGAAATACCTGGGTGCGATAGAAGCAATGAATCATTTTGAAAGTCACTTCCTTAACCTTGTTTAAAATCAGATATCTAGAAGATAGGCACCATATTTTCTTCAAGTCCAGGGCTTTGTCCAAAATCACATACTATGCACTACATACTCAGTATTTGTACCATTGTTCAACATACCTTTGTGTGAATAAACAGCAGTATGTATCTTTTCGGACGCACTGAGCAGTAATCTAAGTCGTCACTTCCTGAGAGCCTCCTTGCCGGTTGGAGGCGTGTAACCATGGTAACCCGTGCCAAATAAACGATGGTTTGTGAGAATCAAAGTCGGAACTAATTTAAAATATATATTACGCCTAGCGAAATGAAATCTTATACTTACAGTTAAATTGAAGCATTATTGATGTTACAGAGCTGTCCGTCAGGTCAACGTCCATTATGTTGTCACTACCGCATTGCATTGTGGGATAGTGGGTAGTATGCAGCGTTGCATACTGTAATATTCCACCTAAAATAGTATGCAAATTGTGTACTATTGGTTTCATACTAAGACTTTGGACAAACTAAAAAATCCCACATACTGTTTTAGCGTACGAAATAGCATATTAGTATGGAATTTCGGACGCAACCAAGCTCTGATGTAAGGTTATTCCAGTAACAAACAGCATTTGGAACACTATTTCTTTTTTAAATATAGCACGTATAGCACAGCTATTATTGTTCTTTTTAAGAGGAGAAACCAATCCGGCCAACACCAGTAACAACTGGTCCCAGTGGTAGTAAAGTCAATTCAGATATTGTTTAATATTCTTTTTTTTTTGTTCTCCCATGTATGTGACTGGTGTAGATTCCGCTGCATTCACCAGTTATACACTGTAAATAGTTATGGTTTCCAGTTACTTTGAACACAGTGTCCATTGTCTTCCTGTTAGTCCCGTCTCTCCCTCTGATTCTTGTCATTAGTTGTCTGGGTAACGAAGGCTTGTGGCGGTCCGTCGCTATGTTATTAAATAGAGAGCCATTTGTATCAGACAGCGGATATTGTCAGAGAATTTGTGGGGGAGAGAAATGAAGCCAGTTGGTAAGTGGGAACTCTTGGATTGTGAAGGGGGTCATTTTCTGTGGTGTTTCTGCCGCTGACTGGAAAGTGAACACTTGCACAACAAATGAGGAAATTGTATTCGGTTGTCATGGTTACACACACAAAAATGCAAGCAAACCCCTAAGCCTAGCACGACAAATACAGTGTTAGTCAAAGTATGTTACCAGTGATGCATTCGTGCCACAGCAGCATGTTTTGGAACACCAATCCCACTGTGTATCAAAGAAACAGTTTGCTTTTGAATCAATCCTTTTGACTGATATTGGATCAAATTAACAAAATCATTGTAGTTTTCTAAATGTAATGAGTATGTAGGCACTTTTGTATGCGGAGGTTGCTTTCAAAAAAATGTCAGGCTTTGAATTGCTACACCTGTTACCCCGCTTTCCTAGACAGATGGATCAACAGTGTTGTATGTAGGAAGTCACAGTTACTGCGGGTTACATGCTTACTCTTTTAAAATGCTGTAAAGGCCTTTTATCTATAAATAGCCATAGTTGTATGCCTTTGAGGGATCACTGAGAAAACCTCGTTGGTTGAGTGGGACTGACTCTGTCATTGTCTCTGCTCTCACATGTTATGATAGGTGTCATCTCAGCAGAGCTTTAACTTGTGTTATCTGGGTTCTGCACCACTGATACCGCCTCCCGCGGTCCCCCCCGCATTATCTCTCACTCTAAAGCCATTATACGAATGGATGTGCTCTAACCTATTTAATTAAGCATAGCTATGTGTAGGCTACTGTATATCCGCCTCTGGCAAGGATACATTTCAAAGACATAGTTCAACAAGCCAGTGAACAAGTAAAATGGATGTTTCAAGAAAAAAAAGTAACATCTGAGGGAAGAAGTGGAAGGAGATTTTCCCATAACTGGTGCTAATGTGAAGAGTAAATAAAAGAACTACAAAATGAAAGGTGCTAAATTCGAAATTCAGTGCACATCTATGATTGAGAGATTGCATCCACATGGCTCTCAACATGGTGACGGCTGAGCAGGCGGCTAGATGATGCTAAAGCTGCCTTTGCGTGATAAGAAATTTGCTCTTAACTCACTGTGAGGTAGGGCGCGGAGCCTTGCAGAGGCAAAGCGCAGGTATAATATACCATTTAAAAAGTCTACAAGCAACGTCATTTACTGTTTCTAAGCAACAACAATTGCAGCTGTTATCTCATTGGCCCTGTTCAGACCTGATATAAACAGGCGTCCTCAGTTATTGGATCACAAGTGGACAGCTCTAAGTACAGGTGTGAACGCACTACAGACGCATCGAGGAGGCATTGAGATCGGATATTTCAGACCACATTCAGAGGTGGTCCTTTGGTTCACTGAGTTCCTCATAGACAGGCAGACGCGAGCACTTGTCTGCCTCGCAGCACGGAAACGGCCTCTGTGCTCTACTGTATCCTGTCGGTACAACCGTATGTTATTAAAAAATATCTTATCTATAGGCTACATAATCTACAGACTATCAGACTAGGTATGCGAGGTCCCCGGGGACCGCAGGTACAATAACCTTATATTCTAATTCAATGTGAATGAATGAATAAATTGAATGAATTCACAAATATGTAGGATATTACTACTGACATTCCTGTAATATTACGTCACAATATCTGCCGTATAAGCCGTGTGTTTACTACGTGTTTATTTGCATAAAGAGCGGCGAAGTGAGATCAGATCACAAGTGGCCACTCAAGACGCGCGTGGAGACGCATTCTAATGCCAAGTGCGATCAGACGTACTTAGAGCTGTCCACTTGTGACCGGATCACTCAGGACGCATACTAATGCCGGGTCTGAACAGGGGCCATTGATTGAAAGGTCAGCGGCAACCAAGGTCAAAATTGAAACTGAAACCTTGACCGCAGCGCCTGGTGGTGATTTCGAGCAGTCCGTCACACCAATGGTAGCACTTACCCATAAGAAAACAACGGCACAATTATCAACCGTACCGAACTCGCATTGAACCGAGAATCCTAAACCGGGTTGTGAACCAAACCGTGACATGTTCTGTGTGCCGTTACAGCACTCGAACAATAGTTGTCGCAGCTCAGTAGGGAGATGTCTAACAGGGTAACTTCATCTTCTTTTGTTTTAGCTAATGAAATGTGTCTAGATACACACGTTCAGGTGTTCTAGTACCCCCTCGGTGCTGAGATTACAGCAGGCAAATGGACGCAATCAGAGTGGTGAGGAAATTAAAAACCTGTGGGGCTTCAGTCAGACCAGCGAGGTTAATATCATCAAAGCTGTGTTAATTAAATGGCTAAATTATCCAGGCGACTTAGACAGAGGATATTTCTTTCTGTGGATATTGCTCTGACAGTTTATTCGTTCCATTTAAGTGCCTTCGTGCATGTTTTACTGGTCCACATGGCCTTGCGAAAAAAGACTGCATATGACTGAAAAAAAACATGATGGTGCTCAGAAAGAAACGCTATGCGAACACTCAGCTTAATATGGGATGCCTCCAATATTAAGAGGCAAGTAATCAAGAAAGGTCAAATGCTTGCCACATTTTGCAGGTGAGCAGCTTTACAGAAGCCTAGCAACCAGGCCTAGTCAGACAAATCTAGTCTAACAGACAGCCAGCCAAAAGTTAAGGCTTGATTGCATTGAATAAAAATCACTTTAGTGAGCAGGATGGAATAGGTTATTAGCTTCTTGCGACGCACCATTTTATAAATTCGTTCTTCGTCACACACTTTCAGATCACGATAAGAGTTTTGCCGCACGGAGCAGCTCAGATCAAAGCGACCGCAGATAACCACATGCAAAGCTGTTAATCAGAGGCAACTAAGCGAATGCCAATCCTCCCAGTTATATAGGTCATGGACAATACTACAGAGCCCGCACCTGTCTATCTCCACAACAATGTTATTTTGTCATAGTGTTTTCTATATCAAGGTCATAAGCATTAGTGAGACCTTTGACCACATGCACACACACATACACAAGCTGAACTGCTGTTCCTGTATGCTTGGCTGCTGTCACTGCGATGCAACACAGGCACTGTGGCTGCTTCATTTCATTTCAAATTTAGCGTTCATTCAAAAATGAATGGCCTAAAACAATTCCAGTCGCTCAATGCTTGCATTTTCAGTTGGCAGAAACACACAGCCAATTCATTTTTTATAGTAAACGCAGGTTCGTTTCATTGCCCCCCTCCCCCACAGCAGAACAAGATCATTTTGTAATTTCCCCTCAAATGCTCATTATTGTTTTGACTCTTTTTTTTCATTGATCATAACCAGACTAGTGTTTTAACAGGGATGTTTAATTTTGAAAGCAGATGCCCTCTTTGTATTAACTGCAACCTAGTTGCTGGGTGGAGTACATTAGCAGCTGTAAATCCAGACTCTCTACTATCAGGTCAGACAGTGTTATCCCCCGAGGGCCTCTCACACACCGCCTACTGTAGCCCTTTGACTGTCAGAAAGTGCATTAACATTGATCATATGAAAAAAGACACCGTTTCCCTTTTGTAGTATCATCTTTACCGTATGTTGAATGAAAACACTGACAAAAAAAGGTGGAGAGATTTGTGTTTGAAGGCTAAAAGTCAAAATGGATACCATTTTGGTGGTTTTATTTAAGGATGGCCACTTCTATAAGATAATAGAGTAAAGTATATGACATTAAATGCAGCCTCTCCCATATGCTTTTCCCTTCTTCCTCTGCCCCGCCTCCCCTCTCCCAACCCTCCTTTCCGCTCTCTGTTGATATCTTCTCCACCCAGCTGGCCTCCCCGGAGGCAGACAGTATCCCTACCACACTTGGCATATATATCCGCTGGTTATCGAGCAGAGAGCAAAGCAGGCTCTCTTCACATGATTGATGAGCAAATGGGATTTTAATTCAGTTACTCAGCCGTCACCCTGTGGCCACATCTGCATGTCAGCCTTCCTTATTTGGAAACCTTCTTTACTGGGAACAATGAGGGATGAGAAGACAATTTTTCACCCGACTGGTAGTTCTGTTGCTGTCTTTCCGATTTTTTTTTTTTTTTTAAAGTACTTTCTTGGCTCCCTTTTTAAAATAAAACCCACTCTGATTTAAATTTTTAATTTTTGAAGAAAACATTTATTTTATTATTTTATTTTATTTCACAGAATTGTGACTAGACAAAACTTTAGTGCACATAAGAGTTATGGTATACAATATTCAGAGAATTAATATAATAATGTCGACCTGAGCAGAGCATGAAGTCGCTCTCCCTCTGTGTGTGTTGTAATACGAGCTTCTATTTGCTTTATTGACATAGCGGGGACGGCCGTGTGTGCTTTTAGTGCATGTTCGTGCATGTGATCGCGCCCCACTGGCTAGCTCATGGCCGCTGCTCTGCACTGCTCTCATATGGAGGTTACAGGTGATAACACCGTCCCGACCGACGCCGCTATTGCTGAAGTGTAGCACCCACACTCCGGTTACCCCCCAGGTTAAAGTGGGGGTAGGCAGTATATTGTTTGCATCATTGGGCAAACATTCCATAATAACCTTTCAGCATATTGTAATTCAAATGTTCTGAGAGATAACTAGACTTCTGCTCCTCCTCATGACTCTATTTTAAAGCTTTAAAAACTCTAGGGAGTGACAGAATATTGATTCATATTTGATCAGCGCTGCCTAGTTTGACCGTTTGACCGTTTGATTGACAGCCAGCTCACATAGACAGCAGCTGGACGGCAGACTCCAGATCAGCCCTGATTGGTTGTTTTCCTCCGGTATGTCAAATCTTGCAGATGCCATTAGGAGCACCGGAGGACACAGAGGCACAAGATTTTTTTTTCAGATTAGCTGTCACATGCACTACTGTCAGGATATAGTGACCGTTTTATAAAAATAACTTTTTTTTTTATCATAGTTGTTCCATTTCTAACCAGTGCAGCTTTAACAGTGTTAGCTGTGTCAGCACTGTTGCCGTAGATTTCACTGTTTTCAATTTCACAGCGCCATTAGCACCGCTGGCTCAGCCATCGCAATGTTGAGAGCCGTGCAGAGGTAAAAGAAATGCTCCCAATATCATATTTAGCACCTTTTAAATATATAATCTAAGCAACTAATTTAAAAGTTAATGAAAAGTGAACACTGGCTATTGTTTTGAAGGGATGCCTCCTGAAGTTTGCTTTAGTGCAGATGCTTTGCTGCTTGCTCTGTGCTGCTCACATTTCTCGTCATACTGTTTTTCTGACTAAAAAAGAGGCAGTGGTCCCTGGATATTTGTGGATTGTTGGGATTGTGATCTATAAAAGAAACTGTGGGCTATGATATTTTTCAACACTTTTATTCTGTTTTTAGTGCAATGGTATTGTTGTCTGCCAACAACACAAGCTTTTTTTTTGCAGTTACTAACTGAGAGTTACAGTCAACCTAGGTTTGCACCCAGCTATCTTCATGAAAGATGCAGCTTTGGATGCCTTTTTATAAGAAGGAGAAGGCTCAATCAGAGCACCACCACAGCTCTTATAATAGAACTAAATGCATCTCAATACTGAAAGCTGGAGTACGGTTGCTGCTGCATCTTCAGTGCAACCAGTAATACATTAGACTTGAATTGCACCAAGAGGACCATAGGTTTTTAGCACATTATTCCTACAAGTAAAGGTTTGGTTCACTCAATTATAAAACTCACCAAACCATACAGTAGGTATCTATTCATGAAGATAGCTTTGGTTTAATTTGCACCTTTACATTGTATGTAATTTAGTTAGCATAGAAAAATTACATTAAAAAAAACTCAACACCTACATATCTTCAACAACAGCCTCTCTGCCACTGTATAATCCACAGAGCATGTTGTCAACAGTTTAAATTGGGCTACTTTCCACCTAACAACTTTCTAAAAGTCATATTAAAAGTTGTGCTGAGTTTTGCAATGCAGTGGACTGGGTTTTTTTAATGGATACTGGATGTGTTCACCTTCCTTCTCACTTCTAAATATGTGTTTTAGATTTGTTCAACTGGAATTAAATAGTAAAAATTACTAAACTAGTACTCAGGTTAGAATAATAAACCATTTTCTTTTAAGATACTCTGGATTTTTTGGGGTGATGGATGTCACTCGTACGTTTCATTATATTTAATTGAAAAACTTTTGTTGTGTTGCCACTGTAACCTCACCACATTTTTCTAATACTGAAGATCCATTATAAACTCTTCCTCCTGTTCTCTGTCTCAGTTTGTAAAGTTTTTCAGGGTCTTACTTGTGCAGGGATAGAATTATTCTTTACCAAGCACAAAGCATTAGAAGATATCCTAGCATTGAAGACACAGAGCCTCATAGTAGCTTTGTGTGTCTTTATGTATTTTTGATGGAGGAGGAGTTGTTTTTGGGGAGAGCTGTCGACTTGAAAAAGGGCAGTGGAAGAGAAAAACATTGCTACTGTCTTTCTTTCCACCCTTCTAAATGAATGCTTATGTTTACTGTTATTTGGTATGATTTTATTTGTTGTATAGCAAACTTTATGGTCCTTTTTAAGGCCATAGTTAATGGCTGTTTAAGATTGTATTGTGTTATATTTAGGGCTGTCAATCGATTGAAAAATTTAATTGCGATTATTTGCATGATTGTCCATGATTAATTCACGATTGATCGCACATTTTTTATCTGTACAAAATGCACCTTAATGGGAGATTAAGTATTTAATACTCTTATCAACATGAGGGTGGGGAAATATGCTTGCTTTATGCAAATGTATGTACATATTTATTATTGGAAAATCAATTAACAACACAAACAAGGACAAATGTTGTCCAGAAACCCTCACAGGTACTGCATTTAGCATAAAAAATATGCTCAAATCATAACATGGCAAACTGCAGCCCAACAGGCAACAACAGCTGTCAGTGTGTCAGTGTGCTGACTTGACTTTGACTTGCCCAAAAACTGTATGTGATTATCATAAAGTGGGCATGTCTGTAAAGGGGAGACTCGTGGATACCAATAGAACCCATTTTCATTCACATATCTTGAGATCAGAGGTCAAGGGACTCCTTTGAAAAGGGCCATGGCAGTTTTTCCTCACCAAAATTTAGCGTAAGTTTGTAGCGTTATTTAGCCTCCTTCGCGACAAGTTAGTATGACATGGTTGGTACCAGTGGATTCTTAGTTTTTCTAGTTTCATATGATACCAGGATCTTTACTAGCTTCAAAATTGAGCCTGCTACAACCTCTGAATGATCAATTGCGTTAATGCGTGAAAGAAATTAGTGGCGTTAAAACAAAGTTGCGCTAACGCATTATTATTGCGTTAACTTTGACAGCCCTACTTATATTGTGAGGTGTTCCTGTTGTTTTATCCTACCTTAAATACATGTGATAAGTGAAACCTTAATCCCTTTTTATCTTCCATTCTCAGGGTAAGATGGTGAAGGGAATGGGAGGAGCCATGGACTTGGTGGCTAGTGCTGGAACCAAGGTGGTGGTCACTATGGAGCACTCCGCTAAGGTGTGTATACTGTACATGAAAGAGTGTGTGTGAGAGCTTTTACCATGCTTGTTCTAACCAACATCACCTTTACATAATACCCCCAAAAGACTAATTTCCTTTTGCAGGGATCCAGGTCGAATTAAATTGGCAATTTTCTTTTCCCATGTCGGTACCCTGACCAGCATACCTTGTATCTGCTTCCTGCGATAATGAGTGTGAGTGTTATGACTGATTAAGGATAATTCTGTTAATGGATTGCTTAATGCCTCTTTAGCAGAGAGCGCCAGCTCATCCTGATGAGGTTTTGCACACAAAACCATCTCCTGTTTGTTCGTCTGCGGGTAATTTGAATACAAGTCCAGATTTGGACTCTGTGTATGGGGAACAGCTGATTAGTTAGACTGGTCCTATAGCAAAGGATGAGTAACCCCTCAGGGCTTTTGACGATAGCAATAGACACTCCAACTGAAATGGTTTACTTTTGGAAAGTCAAAGCCGATGTGATGCAAGGGCAACGTAACATTCTGCATTCACAGAAGCATGCTGTTTTTTTGCTAATGGGAGCCTGTCTGGCGCCTGGCTATATTCCAGATGGTGCAGCAGGTGAGCATAAATTTACTGCCCTGGAGTCTGCTTTCATTCATAATGGGAAAGGGGGGGATGGTGTGTGATGTATGATGTTTGCTTCTGAGGCAGCGTCAGAAGCATTTGGATGTGTGCCTTTTCTTTAAGTTGACTGGTGGGGAAACTGAGACAGACTCACGTGGAATATGTGCTGTATATCCTCTGGGGATAGGATGAGTGTACATAAGCAGCTACATCCCTGGATATACTGACACTGAAGCTGCATCCCAGAAAGTATTAACACAGTCTGAAGATGACTGACCTCTAGTTAAATTTTTGTTTTAACCAACTACCCTTTGTCTTTCAGGGAGGAAAACACAAGATATTGGACAAATGCGTCCTGCCTTTAACAGGGAAGCAGTGTGTGGATCGGATCATCACAGAAAAGGTGCGTTTATCTGTTTGTTTCATTAAAATATATATTTCAGGGCTGCCTAAATTTAGATGGATGGATGAGCCATTTGTCATGAATTTAGGCTGCTTCCTCATAGGTGCTCCTTAATCGGTGACAATGAGAACAAGCTATGGCTGTACAATACTCGTGTTACAGACCTGGATGTGGGAGGGCATGAGAACATATTGGACACATATTGTGCAAAGGAGTGGATACCTGTGACTTTGAAGTTAAGCCTTTGTTAATCAGTAATGTTCTTGTAAAACATGAATACACCGAATACACAGGCAAAGATACCAGCTGTCGCCTACTTAAGTCTTAAAGGTATAATATGAAGCATTTTCCTAAAAAACAATGAAACAAAAATAATCCCTCTCAATCATCACGTATGTCCCACTAGAAGTGTGGTTCTACAGAGACCCTGCCCTCTGCTTGTATTTTCTCTTTTCTTCTTATTTCGCTGTGTTCGGGGCGTTTATGGGCATCACCAAAGAGCCTTTGGGCCCCATCTGGGGATGTAACCTCCCAGCCAATAACAGCTTTGTCACCCCTCTCGGCGTCTGAAACGAGGCACAAGGCGCCCTTTAGCGTCTGTATGATACAAAGCGCCGGTATTTGATAACCAACGGGTTGTTAAATTGCTGTGTTTTTTCATATCCTCCGGTGTTCCCCCTGCTCCCCTCTCTCTGTCTCTCTTCTGCTGTGTGCAGAGTGCTGCTATCGGCGTGCAGGATAAAGCAAGCGCTTCGGCTGCATTCATTCATTCAAAATCCCGCAATGTAGCACCTTCCCGCAGGATTGCGCGGAGTTAGTTGTGTGTTTATTTGTGCTTAAGAACGTTAGCGGCCATGAAACAATCAGAAAATTACATTTTATTTCTCTGATTCACTGTTTTGTTCTCGCTAACGCCACTCCCTCTCTTCATTCACTCGACCCCTACAAAATGCTGTATATTATACATTTCAAGTCTTGATCTAACAACTACAGGTACTTATCCTTTACCCTGTGGCCATTACCAGGTTCTTCCCTCTACGATTAGCCTGAGGCTTTTTTCTAGAGGGCTGGCTGTTCACCTTGCAGAATATTACAATTTCCCACCTTACAGTCAGGAGTGATTCGCTGAAACCAAAATGTAATAAGTAAAACCCAGTCAGTAGGTTTTCATTCCTGTTTTATCAGTTAATCAGTTCCCTGAATATGTCAGCGACATAAGCGATGCACACAGAGACGATGAACACAACGGAACACATTTTATCTTTATCTCCCTCTCCCACAAATCCATACAAAAACATTCACACTGCAGCTGATAGATTGTTATGATGCAACAGAGTGACAACGGGTGGATGGAAATTACATTTATCCGATTAAGACTAATTCAATCAGTTGATTTCGGTAAGGAGGCTTCTTATTGATTTTGTTATGGTTTGTTAATCTTCATGGTTAGGGTTGGGTTTCCCCTTATTGTGTATTCTGTTGATACTCCCATTCCTGCCTCAGGGTCCTACGTCTAATGGTGTTGATGCTTGTGCAATGATTGTAGTCGTGGTTGATGTATTATATGTTTTGGGCTCTCTTTTGGATATTGTTTGTGTTGCCTGAGAATCGCGGACAGGCTGGCCGATGGGGGTGGTGGTTCCCATTTTTAAAAAGTTGGACCACGGGGTGTCCTCTGGGGGAATCTCCCAGCTCAATCTCCCTTGGAAAGCTTATGGAGATTTGCCTGAAGGCAAATCTCCATTTGTGTGCGAAGAGCTCTCTCTCTCTGCTCTGTTTTTGAATTTCATCATTTCCCCACAAGTTCTGTGTGGTGTGGTGTGACGGAAGAAAGGAGGTGAAAAGCCACCATGTACAACAATTTGTTGTCATACTTGGTAGCACATATGGTGATGTGATGGGGGGGCAAGGAGGTACATGAATATTATTTTATCATTCACATCCATGTACCACATGGAAATCCAGCCAGATGGGGTTTTAATGACCAACATTCAAGTTACAGGTAACGCTTATCTTGTCAGAACAGTGCTAACGATGGTTCAAGGGTGGAACGTTCTGTTAAAGGAGATGTAAACAGACCATAAGCATATAAGAACAAGGTTGGGAAAAAATAGGAATAGTGAAGATGGAGGGGTAGATGTCAGTTGGAGGGAATGGAGGAAGAAGAAAAGAGGAGGCATAAATATTGATTGGGGGGAAAAAAAAGGTGTGAGGGAGGTTATAAAGAAAGAAAAGCCCCGAGAGAGAGGTTCCAGTAGCTAGTAGAGCTTAGCGCTGATGCAATTCTTGTGTCCTCTTGTACTTTGGTCCATTCCCTATAACCCCTTGGTGGTTACTGTCTGTAGAACTCGCTCATTGAAAACATGACCTGTCAAGAGCAAAGTCAGACAGCGTTTCCATGGCTTACATTTTTTTTCCGACCTGTCTGTTCTTTCCTGCTCGACTGGCTTTTGTTGTGATTGCGCAACATTTTTTCTCAGCGAGCAGATTTCTGTCAATATTTATAAAGGTTAAAGCTCTTTCTACTGCCCTGCTAGCACTTGTGCCACCTCCTCCACCTCTTTTCCACCTTCCTCATTTCATCTCCTGCTGCTTTCTGTCCCTCTATATCCATTAGTACTATCGCTTCTCTTATTACATCCTCGGCTTTTTTGCTTTCTTTGTAATGACTCAAATTCTTCCATTCTATCAGTTTGACCTCTTTTCTCATTTCCTTCAATCTCTTTCAACACACGAACGCCACTTCCCTCTTATTCCTCTGTCCTCCTTACTTCTTTTCTTACCTCCACATCCCTCCTCCTCCTCCTCTGTATTCCACTCTCTATCCTTATGATACCATGTCCGTTGCACTGTGAATAAATAAATAAATAAATAAAATCTCTTCATTTGGCCTTCTATCCACACCAAACAGGTATTGTCCATCCCTAAATGTTCACATTTTGGAAAACGCCCTTCCTTCGACAATATCAGTCTCTTTTTGTAGTTTGGACGGGGAAAGCTGAGCTTTTCAAAATCGCTGACACATGACAGTCAGCTCATCAGCCTCTCAGATATTGCCAATATACTTCTACCTGGCAGCGATGTTAAGAAGCCAGTTACCTCCAGCTCCCCGCTGTGATTGCTTGTTTTGAAAATTCCTGCTCTGAACTGCACAGTAAAGGTGTTGATTTTCCTTTTCTTTTGTCAAATAATGACTTTAATATACTCGGAAGTGCTGTTGTTGTCAGCAGAAATGGAAAGCTAGGTCAATAACTCATACGTGTGAACATCAAATATTAAGAAACTTTAAAATGCTGTGTGTGTGTGTGTGTGTGTAAAGGAACATTTATCTACATCATGTCATTTTGAGATGGGTGAAAGACAATTTGAAGTTTGAATCGACATCCATTTGGTCAGACTGGAGTGGAGGTGGTTTCCATCCATACTGGATTTGCGGAGCCCATTTTTGCTCATCACAAACACCTGTTCTGTATTTCCCTAGGCCTTCCTTGATGCTTCTTCCCTCTAATATCATATCTGAGCTAGGGCTGTGCAATATATCGATATTTTAATAATACGGTCATATCAGACTAGATATCGTCTAAGATTTTGGATATCGTAATATGGCATAAGTGTTGTCTTTTCCTGGTTTTAAAGGCTGCATTACAGTATGTCATTTTCGGAACTTACCAAACTGTTCTAGCTATTCTATTATTTGCTTTTACCCACTTAGTCATTATATCCACATTACTCATGATTATTTATCAAAAATCTCATTGTGTAAATATTTTGTGAAAGCACCAATGGTCAACCCTACAACATCACCGCAATATCAATATTGAGGTATTAGGTCAAAAGTATTGTTGTATTTGATCTTCTCCAAATCGCCCAGCCCTAATCTGAGCAAAGTTTGCCAAAACGAGTACACCCTAATAACAGAAGTGAAGCTGAACACATTTCCATTTAAGGGGCTTACACATACTGTATGTTAAACACACTGTTGTTAATTGGTGTGAGACAATATAGAACCGTCCCCCAGAGCGCATGTACAGTACGTTATGTATTATTGATTAGTCCAGGTTGATGAATAAACTATGTGCACACTATGATTTACCCACAGGGGGGCCTTCCACTACCGTGCTGTGACTGTGAACTTAATCTTACTTAATTAAAGGTACAGTGTGTGAGGTGTGCAGAGGTTGCAGATTACAACTTCTCCCGTGTGCCGACGTGAAAACGCGTATGGAGTTGTAGGAGAAGAGTGCTTGGAGTGTGTTTGTATGTGGAGAGTGAGTGGTGAAGCAAAAGAGAGAGAGCGGCGGGGACGGAAGCGAGTAACGTTATCTACTCCGGCCAAAGCAGGAAAAGTTAACAGAGTTTCGTTTGTCCGTTCTGGTGCTACTGTAGAAACATGGCGGACTCCGTAGAGAGGACCTGCTCCGTATGTAGATATAAACAAGCTCATTCTAAGGTAATGAAAAATACAATGATTCTTATTTTATACACTAAAGAAAACATAGTTATTAATATTATATTCCATTTCTGCCAATAGATCCCTCTAAATGTTACACACTGGTCCTTTAACTTCTTTCCTTTCAGAAACCTTTTTTTCACAGCAATGACAGCAGGCAGGGATGTAAAAGACTACGACAAAAGCTCGGGCAGTGACACATGCAAGTGTTTTTTGAGTTACTCCAAAATGGAGAGCATTATTCAAATTGAATTCAACAAGTAATGAACCGCATCTGTTGAATAATAATGAGTTTGGTTTGCCCAACAGTGTTGTTCAGATCATTTATCTATTGACACAAAAGTTGTTTATCGTCATCATCCGCTAGGGATGGCCAGTGTTATTATCATTAACAGTATTGTTTTTGTGTGTCTATGTAATGTGCACGAGCAAGCATATGACAGGGAGATCTGAGAGCACATCTTGGTACCTAACTAGAAACATTAGGGGATTCACACACAAGCAGGCTTGTAGATTTTACTCCACTTTCACAGCAATGCCATTACAGTTTTATGCAATGTTTGTAGATACTGTAATATAAGGTATATTTACACATTTTGAAATTTAACAAAGTTGATATACAAAAGGTGAAACATGAAAGAAAGAATACACCTTCAAACTTGCTTTCAAACTCGCAAAACCAGACACACAATGAGCTGGTTTCATGAGGAAATTGTTTCCTCTCATATTGCCAGTGTGACTCAACTTGCCTATGACAGATTTTTGGAGTCCTTGTGGTATAATTTAACCAGTGATACATCTGAAAGTAGAACAATAGTCTCCTCTGCTACTGTGTTTCTCAATGATAATAATGAAACAATTATCTGTGATTGCCAGTTAAAAGCTGATCAATAAAATAACATTTGCACATCTATGAGGCCCCATGCTGAAACCTCAGTGAGGATGTTGCCAGAACATTTGTACCACATACAATTGTCAATAATTTCACAGGACGTGGTGGTAAAATAAAAAAATGTATTAAAAACCAATTAGGGCTTAATGTCTGAAGTCAAGTGGAACCCATTTATTAATATGATCAGAATAAGATACAACAGCCCAGCAGTATTACATTTGAGTTTTTTGTTCTTTATTAGCCAACAACACCGTGTGTAAAATTACTTGTGGGATGTGATAAAATTGTCATTGTGTTGATCACCAGAGGAAACTCCCAGAAGTAAAAAAAAAACAAAAAAAAACAAGGGACTTATAAACCAGGTGGCAAACAGTGCCTTTAATAAGCCTGATAATGGTTATCTTAAATTTATTTTTTTTACTGTTCTTTCATGATTAAAATCTCTGCTCCAATTCATTTCTAAAATGAGACTAGAAACTGGGGCCTTTCAAACCTGCCAAAAAAAATATTCTTTTCCCTCCACACAGACACATGCACAGATGCTGACATGCACAGTATATTCTCACAAACGCAGCACTCCTTGGCTCTCGATGGCCAGGAGGGATGGTAATTCCAGTGTTGTCCTAAATAGTGATTCGAGACCCAGGGTGATGGGAACCCTGTTGCCTCAGGCGGCGTCTCTGCTGCTCCTCTATTTGACTTTGGACCATTTTATACACCGTTTCTTTTCTCTTAACCGCCGTTGCCCTGTTTACAAGCTCGCTCGCTTGCAGCATTGTCATTGAAATGATGGATTGTGTCTCATTTTTGTGTTCATCACATGTGCAGTGAGTAACTCACATCACTTCCCTTGCCCCTGGTGCTTTGAGTTGCTACCAATTTCTCAGTATTTTTCTCCTCTCAACAGTTATTTAGGGAATTATCTCCTGTTTTTAAAGTAAAAAAAATAATTGCCCGTTCATTCACAGATGAAGTAGAACAACTCCTGAATTATTCAATCATCGTAATGAGCCCAGAAAAGTGTTACCTGTGGCATTTTTCATAATAACAGCAGGCCAATGACAGCAATTACTACTCCTGAAACCAAATTAAAAGTCTTTTTTTATTGTCTTTCTGTTTTTGTCTGAACACATCTCAAAATCTGCTCCTTGTAATTGCCGCAATGCACTGACAGGATACTAGATGAGCTCTTGAAGTTTATTTGTTGGAGGGTAAAATGTGAATTTTTACTCCCATCTCTTTGTTACACTCACATTTATCTAAAGCACGAAGTGGGCTGAATGATGTCGGCTTATTGTTGCTGCATGACATTCAGCCCACTTCTCGCCAGACAACACACGGGGTAGACTAGCAGCTTCTTAATGACTAACTGGCATCAATCTGGTTAATGATGGTGGTGACTCTGAAGACTGTGAAGAAAGGTGACTCAACTGTTTCACAACAAAAAGGCATGCTTTGCAAATAGAGGCACAGCTTTTCTCAGTAGTAAAGTGTGGATATCTAGGTCAGTCGAGGGTTCATTACTTTATGATTTACTTACCCAGATCATTTTGTGTCAAGGTCTTGTGTAATTTTAAAGCAGAGTGCGTCAAACTGTGAGCTCACATTGACATTCCACCTGCCCCGATCTGCACACACCTACACCTTGCACTTACATCGACCACCTCTGGCACATCTTTAATTTCCCTTAATCACTTGAGACACGTGTCCCGATTAGAGATGCATGTCAGTGTCATCCAACGGACCCTTGCTCCTTGTGACATTCCATCTGTCTCGCTATATCGGAGTGAGACATCCGCCTCCTGCCCTGTCGCTGCGTGTGTGGTTCTAATGAGCTGAAAGTCCTGACAGGCTTTGCCCGAATGTGTCTGTGGCTTATAGTCTCTCGGTCCCTGCTGAGAGGAGCAGCAGGAACCAGCTCAGCTCAGTGTGCTTTGGCCAGAAAGTATTTTTTGCATCAATAGGTATAATGATATGGCTCAGGTTTAGCTTTAAAAAGGGTTATTGTATTAGCTGCAGGCCTATTCAATTGGTGGCCCTTGGGCCGAATCCGGCCCTTTAACAACCACAATGCGGTCTTTTGATTATTTATAAATATGGAAAAGGTATTTAACCCTGTGAGACCCACGGGATCGCTGTCGCTCCCGACCGACATTACTGTCTTCAAGAGGTAAAGTAATGTAGTGAGCTGAGTCTTAAAGCTAGAGGGAAGATACTGGTATCATATGAAACTACGAAACGCAAGGTATCAACCATGTCATGTTACCTTGTCGGGAAGGAGGTTAAATAATGCTACAAATTTAGGCTAAATTTTGGCGAGGGAAAACTGGCATGTCGATTTTTAAAGGGGTCCCTTGACCTCTGACCTCAAGATATGTGAATGAAAATGGGTTCTATGGGTACCCACGAGCCTCCCCTTTACAGACATTGCATTTTTATTGAAATAACCTGCTAACATTCTAAGTTTATGGGTGTTTATGATTATTAGATCATTTTGTGTCATCTGTCTTGTTAAGCACAGAAATAGTTATCTTGTTAAAAAGTTTTAACCCAGAGGGGATTTAGGAGTCAAATTGAATTAAAAAAATGTAAATGCAACATTGTGTTTATTAAAATGACAACATACTAAGATTAAAAATGTGTTATGTTTTCACCTTTACAATTCTTAGCTTTGCAGATCACACATAGGAAAGGTAAATATCCGGCCTCTGGGCACTTCATCGTTTTTCAAATCTGGCCCTTCTAAAAAAGTAATTGAATAGGCCTGCTGTACCGTATGTACACCTACCTAACTTCATATCAGACGTGTGTTGAGAAGCAGCAGTCTGTCAAAGTTGGTATTTCAAATTGAATCTGATGATATTATCAGTTAATAGATATCCATGGCAATTTGAAGCTAACGTATTGATGGAGAAAGGGAGTAACTTGCAGAAGGTATCTGAGAAATCAACGGTTTTGCTTTCTGCCCTCTGCTGTCTATAGCGTGTTGTGGAGACAGAGACACAGATCATGTTTATGCTGTAAATCTATCCAAATCTTTAAGCAACTAGTGATAATGTAGGAAACATACCAACATAAAGATACAGTGTTGAGAATCATTTTTCAAGAAAGAAGAAGGGAAGCCAACCCAAAACCGAAATGTGTTTGAGACGAGAAACTTTGAATAGAACAAACTGCATCACGCTGATCTTTGCAAATGCCTCATCCTTATTTTGGCTACTTAAAGAAGTAATAACAGGTCGGTTGCCTTTACATTTCATTTTTCTTTAGATAAATTTCCAGCATTTACGGTACTTTGGCCTTCAGTGTAAGTGACAGGTTCGGGAGGTTTCTTCATGGTAATTTACGAAAGGTTTCCACCCTCCTGTCTCCTCTACAGGAGCGATGCCTTTGGCCGTATACATAGCATTTCATTACTCTTAGAGATGTTGAACTTTCCAGGGGCCTCATTTATGAGTCATGCACGCTCAGTTTTGTGCATAAACCATGTGCTCCAAGCTCATCCTAGAATCAGATTTATCATATCTTTTGTTTGTGAATGTGTCTAAATTCAGAACAACTCCTCAAAAAGCATACCTGCAACAAATCCCTGGTTGTTGTAACAGAAACTCACAATGACACTTTTAGCCTTGTCAGCACAACTGATGGACGACTGTCAACTATGGTAGCTGAAGAGATGCTTCGGTGATGCTGCAACATGGGATAATCTAGTGTTTTATTTTTAGAGTTCCTCAAAAGGTTTTAGGATTTTTTTTACTGCGAGAACAAATTATTTTGAGAACAAGGAAGTGTTGTTTAGGGTTGAATTCAGTTAACGCTGACCTTCCTTCTTGATGCTAGCGATGCCTCCGACTATTTCATCCCTGTGCTACATCACAGAGCAACTGCAGCACCACGCGCAGATCTCAGAGTCAGCATGGGACTCACTCGTTGTTTCTATTATGTTCCAACTGTTAAAAGTAGTGCCACAATTAAAATGTAATTGCTCTCTACTTTGTAGTGGTCCAACCTCAGAGAGTTGAGGACCACTCTTTGCGCACACTCACAATTTCACCACTAATTGCGGCTATTTTGTCATTTATGGATGACACTGAAGTGGTACTCTGCCCCCCGCTGGTATTTTTTTGGGGGCTGTTGTCATCTCTTTTAGGTCACATTGATAATTAAGGCCCTCATATCCTTGTCTGTGACCCCAGTCAAACCCATCTATTAAGGAAATACTCATTCTCACCATTTTGTCTCTCTCTTTCTTTCAACATCTCGTCCTGTTTTTTTCCTTTCCCTCCCTCCCTTCCTCTTTTTTCTGCCCTGTTTCTGTTCTCCAGGCCGTGTTTGATGTGGATAAGACAAAAGGCCTGACTCTGATAGAAGTATGGGGGGGGCTCACTCCGGAGGATATCAAAGCGTGCACTGGCACCGATTTCGAGGCAAGTAAACCAAACAGTTTGGCTACTAGCACTATATTTCGTTTCTAAACTTCCAAGTATCCTTACCACGACACATCTCTTTACTTCCTTATGATCTGTCTTGTGTCTTCTAGGTGTCTCCTAACCTGAGGCCCATGCAGCAAATCTAGAGGAGCTTGCGGTGGATCTGACAAGTGTTTTTTTGGTTTGTGTGACACTCATTTCATTTCCCTGTGGTGATTTAGCAGCCTGAGACGGGGTCAAATATGCTTCTAAAACAGAAATGTTTGGTTCAGTTCCCTGGTAATCAGCATGTAAATATCAGAAGGATTTAGTCCCCATTAATATGAACTGAATGGAAATCACAGCAGCCAACGGTTCTGTTTTTGGGATCTGATCTGACGGACGGTTAGGCAACATTACATTGTTGCCTATTACACCATTAAGTTATTAATTTTCAATAATGTTTGTGCAGCTATTACCAAATAATCCATCGGAAAATGACTGGGAAAAAACTGGGAATACTCATTATCTGTTCTCCAAGAAAGAAATGCTACATTACTGGTACTATGAACAAAAATGATACAATTACTTGGATCATATTTATTGCAAATCAATAATTTACTTGAACAATTAAGAGTGAGCTGAAAAAACAAATGTGTGCTGTAGTTCAAGTCATTCTTCACTCAGAAGGGACAGAAGGGAATAAATTATGTTTGTGCTGTAGTGATTAAACTTTGTGCGACACCAAGAAACAATTATACATCAAATGTAATATATATTGTTGTTTTTCTCCATTTAGAAAATCAAAGAGATGTAAAGATCTGACCAAATCATGTTTGTAATAATAATAATCGCTGCCACAATGTAAAACTGTTTGTTTTCTCTCAACCTCGTATATTTTTACACAGGCTCTCCCCTTGCCTTTGTACATAAAATAAAATACAACCCTGTTTGCTGAGTGGAACAAGTGGAATTTTATCCTTTTCTCTAAATCTCATGATTTCTTAAATTCCAACTCGTTTGTTCAAACTACTCATCAAATCACACAATGATTGAAAGCAGATGGCTTTGAGCGTGATGGCTTCTGACACTCTACAGGTTACAGCTTTCTATATACGGATGGCGCACTTGCATTGACATTCTTGATGTGATTTCTCCACTCGAGTAGAGCGACGCTGCCGTTACCTGAGGGGCTGTTACATAACTGGAGAATTCGGCCAGTGGGCTTTTGGGTTCAAGAAGATCAACTGGATTGGATCATCAAGCAGAAAAATGGAAGAAAGTGACAGGGGCTTTTGCCACCGGCTGTTATGTTAATCCAGCACATCCCTTCATGAGTCACAGTGGTACCCTATAAGCCTACATTTAGTTGGCTATTTCTCATACTGGTACTGAAATGCAATGAAAAAAGGAAAACGAGAAACATGGCAGGCTCTTACTTGAACAAATAGGTTCATTTTCAATTACAAATGATAACATTAAAACATGAGCAACTGTGCTTTGCGAATAGGTATAATAATAAGTTGATTGTGTATGGACAGCATGAAGTGATGGTGGCTGTTTTGGACTCTCAGGTTTGTGGCAAGCAAGCAGGGCTGACTTTAGCCATTTGATTGCACACTTCTAGGTTAGATTTTGCTTTTGGCTTTCTCATTTTAACAACTCGATGAGACCAGTTTCTCCAGATGATGGTTATTGTTCCTTTTAAAGGAACCATGTGTAACATTTCGGTGTTTTCAGTAGTGTATAATCACATGAAACTAAGAATCATTGTGTTTTCGTTAGCTTAGAATGAGCCCTTCATATCTACATAGTGAGCGGGTCCTCTTCACAG